>NC_069499.1:222219901-222327401 GCF_027579735.1 Bombina bombina
CAGTCCAGGTGTTAGTACCCTTGAAACAACTTTTCCATCACTATTGTAGCCAGAAAGAGTCCCTGTGTGTTTTAAAATTCGCCTGCCTATTGAAGTCAATGGCGGTTCGCTCGGTTCGCCCATTTGTGAACAGTTGCGGATGTTCGCGTCCGCCGTTCGCAAACCGAAATTTTTAGGTTTGCGACATCACTATTAACCCCTAAACCTAACAACCCACTAACTTTACATTAAATATTAACTCATTCCTATCTTATAATAAATTTAAACTTAACTTTAGAATTAAAATAAACTATATTAAACTATTAATTAACCTACTCTAACTATTAAACTAAAGTTACATTAAACTAACAATTAAATTAACTATATTACATATTTAAAAACCTAACCTTACTCAAGTTATTTAAAGTGTCAGTAAACCTCAAAAATAATGTTATATAATTCTGCACATAGTGCAGAATTATATAACATTATATTAGCCTTATCTTTATAAAACCTAATATTCCATTTGATTTTTTTTTTTTTTAAATGACAGTTTTTCAGACTCGCTCTCTGTGCTCTTCTGAGCGGGTCTGTTTTTTTCACACAGCGCATCGGGCCAGCTGTATAGTCACAGCAGAGACCGCGCCATTATACACAGTGCAGCTCGCTCCTGCTCTGTCTGACAGCAAGAGCGAGCTGCACTGTGTATAATGGCGCAGTCTCTGCTGTGACTATACAGCTGGCCCGATGCGCTGTGTGAAAAAAACAGACCCGCTCAGAAGAGCACAGAGAGCGGGTCTGAAAAACTGCCATTTTTAAAAAAAAAAATCAAAGGGAATATTAGGTTTTATAAAGATAAGGCTAATACAATGTTATATAATTCTGCACTATGTGCAGAATTATATAACATTATTTTTGAGGTTTACTGTCCCTTTAAATATACAATTAAAAATTACTAAGTTACAAAAAAATAACTAAGTTACACAAAATAAAAAACACTAAGTTACACAAAATAAAAAATAAATGATCAAATATTTAAACTAATTACACCTAATCTAAAAGCCCCCCCAAAATAAAAAATAAAAAAACCCTAGCCTACAATAAACTACCAATGGCCCAAAGAAATCAGCTCTTTTACCTGTAAAAAAAAATACAAACACCCCCGCCAACAGTAAAACCCACCACCCCCACAACCAAACCCCCCAAATAAAAACCTATCAAAAAAACCTTAGCTCCCCATTGCCCTGAAAAGGGCAATTGTATGGGCATTGCCCTTAAAAGGGCATTTAGCTCTTTTTCTGCCCAAAGTCCCCAAACTAAAATTAAAACACTAACCCCCGAAGATCCACTTACAGTTTTCGAAGACTGGACATCCATCCTCATCCAAGCGGCAGAAGTACTCAGCGAAGCCGGCAGAAGTCTTCATCCAAGCCGGCAGAAGTCTTCATCCATCCGGCGCGGCTCCATCTTCAAGACATCCGGCGTAGAGCATCCTCTTCTTACAACGTCTCTTGAAGTATGAAGTTTCCTTTAAAGGGCCATAATACCCAAACATTTAAACACTTAAAAGTGATGCAGTATAGCTGTAAAAAGCTGACTAGAAAATATCACCTGAACATCTCTATGTAAAAAAGAAAGATATTTTACCTCAAGTTTCTCAGTAGCCACATCCCATTGTAAAGGACTTCTAAGCAACAAATCAGTATGTCTGTCCCGGGACAGCTAAGGGACTGAGCTTACGTGCACACTGATCTTATTTCCCTATTCAGTGTAAGAAGTTTACAATGAAATCTCATGAGATCACAGTAAAAGAGTTCATGACCTCAGCACTGTTGATGCTGATTGGCTGCTGTTCATTTCTTCATTTTTTTTTTTACCTGCAGCTGAGCAGCAGTTCAGTATAACTTTTTTACACAGAACTTACTCTGCTGAGCTGAGTAAATTATGAGGTAAAATATCTTCCTTTTTTTACATAGAGATGCTCAGGTGATATTTTCCTGTCAGCTTTTTACAGTTATACTGCATCAGTTTCAAGTGATTTAGCATATGAGTATTATGTCCCTTTAAATGACGTCATTCAAGATGGCGTCTCTTACATTCCGATTGGCTGATAGAATTCTATCAGCCAATCGGAATTAAAGGGGAAAACATCCTATTGGTTGTTGCAATCAGCCAATAGGATTGAGCTTTCATCCTATTGGCTGATCCAATCAGCCATTAGGATTGAGCTTGCATTCTATTGGCTAATTGGAATAGCCAATAGAATGCAAACTCAATCCTATTGGCTGATTGGATCAGCCAATACAATGAAAGCTCAATCCTATTGGCTGATTGCAACAGCCAATAGGATTTTTTCCCCTTTAATTCTGATTGGCTGATAGAATTCCATAAGCCAATCGGAATGTAAGAGACGCCATCTTGGATGAAGTCATTTAAAGGAAACTCCATTCTTCAAGAGACATCGTAAGAAGAGGATGCTCAGTGCCGGATGTCTTGAAGATGCAGCCGCTCCACGCTGGATGGATGAAGACTTCTGCCAGCTTGGATGAAGACTTCTGCCGGCTTAGTTGAGGACTTCTGCCGCTTGGATGAGTATGGATGTCCGGTATTCGAAAACTGTAAGTGGATCTTCGGGGGTTAGTGTTAGGTTTTTTAAGGGTTTATTGGTGGGTTTTAATTTAGGTTATGGACTTTGGGCTAAAAAGAGCTAAATGCCCTTTTAAGGGCAATGCCCATACAAATGTCCTTTTCAGGGCAATGGGGAGCTTAGGTTTTTTAGATTTATTGGGGGGGTTTGGTTGTGTGGGTGGTGGGTTTTATTGTTGGGGGGGGTTGTATTTTAATTTACAGGTAAAAGAGCTAATTTCTTTGGGGCAATGTCCGGCAAAAGGTCCTTTTAAGGGCCATTGGTAGGCTAGGTTTTTTATTTTTTATTTTGGGGGGCTTTTATATTTTGATAGGGCTATTAGATTAGGTGTAATTTTATTTTATCTAACAGTGCTTTTTATTTTGTGTAACTTGTTATTTTTTTGTAACTTAGTAATTTTTAATAGTAGATTTAAATAACTTGAGTAGGGTTAGGTTTTTAGAAATGTAATATAGTTAATTTGTTAGTTTAATGTAATTTTAGTATAATAGTTAGGGTAGGTTAATTAGTAGTTTAATATAGTTTAATGTAATTGTAGGATAATAGTTAGGGTAGGTTAATTAATAGTTTAATATAGTTTATTTTAATTCTAAAGGTAAGTTTACATTTATTATAAGATAGGGATGAGTTAATATTTAATGTAAAGTTAGCGCTTTGTTAGGTTTAGGGGTTAATAGCTTGATTTAGTTTATGGCAATGTGGGGGGCTGGCGGTTTAGGGGTTAATAAATTTATTTAGTTGCGGTGGGGTCCGGGAGCAGGGGGATAGGGGTTAATACATTTATTTAGTTGCGGCGGGGTCCGGGAGTGGCGGAATAGGGGTTAATAACTTTATTTAGTGGCAGCGGGGTCCGGGATCGGCGGGATAGGGGTTAATAACATTATGTAGGTGGCGACGTTGTCGGGGTGGCAGATTAAGAGTGTTTAGACTCGGGGCTTATGTTAGGTGTAAGCGTTACTGGTTTCCTACCATAGAAATCAATGGGATATCTGGCAGGATCGAACATGAGCTTTCGCCGATTTTAGACACCCATTGATTCCTATGCCGTCCACGGCCTCTACGGTGGCGGATTGAAAACCAAGTACGCTGGGCCGGAATAGTGGCGAGCATACCTGTTAGAAGTTTGATAAATGGCAAAAGTTGTCAGATAGTGCTAAACTTGTATTCGGAATATCTGTAATGACGTAAGCATCGATCTGTGTCTGATTGAGACCGGCGTCACAAATTTCAAATTTTTTTCTGTAGGCTTTGATAAATGGGTTGAATCAGGCTCGCCACAATTACGCTGCGGAATTCCAGCGTATTTGCGGTTGACGGCTTCATAAATATCCCTCTGTGTATTTACTGTAAATATTTCACGATCCAATGTTCTGCACATAGGGGAAAATGTTTTAAGTATATTTAAATATATATATACCTTTAGTTATATGTAGAAATATGTATTTATTAATAAATAGAACATATTCTTCTATGTGAAGAACATTGGAATGTGAAATATTAATATGTTCATGTTGTGTCATGTGATCGTTCCCCCATCACGCACACACTTTTTCTTGCTCCATTGACTTCTATGGGGGGAATATGTTAACGTGTTCACGATATTGTGCATCGTTTGACTTTCAACTTGTAATACGACCACTATCTGACGCATGCAAAAAGCTTACTTCTAGCGGAGTTAGCATTAAATACCCCTCCACTTGTAATCTAGCCCTCCTTGTCTAGGGCACTGGTTTTTAAACCTGTCCTCAGGCCTCTCTAATAGGCCAGATTTTCAGGATTACCTTTGTGAGAGCAGGTAAAATAACCATGTTTACTAATCAGCTGATCATTTCACCTGTGCTCTAGTTCAGATATCCTCAAAATCTGGCCTGTTGGGGAGGACTGAGGACAGGTTTAAAAACCAGTGATCTAGGGACTTTAGGGATGTAAATTCATACATACACCTGAATCACTACTAAAAAATACATTATTATTATTAATTAGCTTCAGGCACAGTAGAACATTAAAATTCTTTTGAGCTTCAGTTTATCCCTCTTATAGGGGAATAACTCTTTGTTGGTGAGTGCTACTAGGGTAAGCCAAGATAAAGTGCTTACATCCACAGTGTAAGAGAAGGTCAAATAAGGAGGATGGAAAGTGTAGACAGTGCTAGACTTTTACAAAAAGAACAGGAGAAGGCACTCCAATTGCACAGTATCCAACAAGTTCTAAAATGAACAGAAACATTTTTCCACTGCATAAAATATACTTACAAATGGAGCACACTTTGTGGAGAAGAGCTGATTGTGGTGTAATTTTTAGATTGTCCTAGACTTTTGCATGGTAAAACAAAGGACATGCTTTCTGATGGTAAACACAAGTCACTCTTTTGTACTGACAATGACAGACTAGGGGGTGCACAAAGGCTTCTAAGAGTGAGCCCTGGGCATTTAGTTGTTCACTAGTGCTCTGATGAGTATAATCTTACTAACTGTAAAACTATACTGGCAAAGTTGCCTAGTCTTAGTCTCATAATTCAATAAGAATTCCCTACATCTCTCTTTTGCCAACGACATCTCCAAGCACTATCAGCTTTAATTGTGCATACATTTTGAAATGATTTATAAACATATTTATTGCTGTGACAGCTAACATTTTGTCAGAATGTAAGCGTAGACTTCTTCTTACCCCTTCCCCTAAAAATAATATTTTATGCTTTTCTTGATTTGGAGGTTTTTATATTATGCTTCTTTAATTACTGTTAATTGTGTGAATATATTTACAACTCTTAAAGTGCCCCAAAAAAAGAGATTTGATATTCTTAACCAAAATCATGAACAGACTCGCACATATGACACAGATGAGGGAGGTGTTTACATATATCCTGTGTAATAATCACAGACAGAATACACTGCTACTCCCTTTCTTAGCCCAGGGGAAATGAAGAACTCAAAAGAATGTATGAACAAAAGCCAGTGTATATGCTACAGACATGGCAAGAGACTAGTGCTAACATGACTAGGCATTGGGCTGTTCCAACCTCCAAGCTAACTGCAGGTATGGAGTAAAGTTATTAGCTCACAGATGGCCACCCTCCCAATACTGATGTGACAAAAGTTAACATAACTTTTTTTTTACTAGAATTTGGAGTGCAGTGTTTGTAAAGAAAGAGTAATGCATATGGATTTGTATTGGAAACATAATGGGTGCCATGTTTCATTACAGTTGGTAAATAACAAAATTTTGTATTGCAAAATCAGTGTACTTAAAGGGACAGTTTACTCAAAAAAAGTATCACCTTTAAGTTTTTCCCAATGATCCACTTTACCTGCTGGAGTGCATTAAATTGTTTACAAGTATTTCCTTTAACCTTATATCGACATTTGAAATAGTTGATTTAGCCTGTTGTATCCCCGCATATTCTGAAAGTTTTTGGCCTTAGGTCCAAGCTATAGATAAGCTGTGTAAACACAACCAGCAGAAGAAAGTACACTCCCAGTGGGGTATAGAAGACATAAGGTAATTACATTTTAATTTTCCATTGTTCACTCCAAGTATTGGTCTTTGGTTTATGGAGAGATATAAGAGAAAGAAGCATGTATATGTACAAAATGTGATAAAGTAATAAGATCTGATTATACCTACAAGATCAACCGATTTCATTAGGTTGTGGCTTCAAAACACAAAATCAGCTATTTCATATATACAAATAAACCTTAAAAAGCTTATTCTCATGTATTTTATACTCTGCAGTTGGTAAAAAAAAAGGAATTGGAAACACAGTAAGGGTTGAACAATTTTACAGTATACTACTAATATAATAAGTAGAAACAGACTTTGTGTTAGAAGGATGGCAGGGTGCCATATTGTACTGTAAAGGTAGGACATACCATCTTATTGAACAGTACTAAGCACCATATGGTATTGGAGTAAGTCTGTGCTGTATTGGAGGTGAGGAGGGAGCCATGTTATATTAGTGGGTTAGAGGGGAAAAGTGTTCTAACATGGTTCTGAAGAAGTATGGAGTGGAACTTATATGTAAGAAGCATTAAAGTGCCATGGTGTGTTTGAGAAGTAAGCAGTGTCATCACATTGCACATGAAAATTTATTGATGCAATGTTGTATGTCAGAAACATAAAATGGACAGTAAACACCTTGATATTTAATATAAAATGCTTATCTATACATAATAACACAACTTTGCAGTATACTTAATTTTGCCAACTTTTCATATCACTTAGCTATGAAAACTGTGGATTTTCTAATTCTCAGAACGGGAAATGCACACTGAAGTTCTCAAATGCAGATAACACTGACATAATGAGTGTGGATAACCTTGTCTTCTCTAGAAGCAAGCCTGGGTTGCCTCCTTTACAGGGTACGGCGCGTGTCGATTAGAGTACATGCACCGTACCTTATAGGGGGACACTGATCTCATATGCTCTGTAAAAGGTGGTCTCACCAACAGCGGCGAGACCGTGCTACTTCTGCATGCCTCACAAATGAGGTAGTGCAGAAATAGCAGTATGGAGGCCACACTCGGCTAGGGATCGCAAGGACACTGAGTCCCTGTGATCGCATGTCATTGGTGCAAAGTTCAGGCGTTCCTCCATAACATGAGAGACACACTGAGATCAGCATGTCTCTCATGCTGTTGCTGGATACCTGCATGTGAGGTACCCAGCAGCAGTGCAAGAAATGAAAAAAAATCACAGTGATTGTGTACTTTAAATGCAGCCTAGATACCTGTATGCTGCAATGCATGCTGGTATTAGTCTCAGTTGGCAGTCCTCAGGCATACAAAGTAACCCATGGTCATGTGATACTGTGACAGCTAGACACAGTTATCACATGTCAAAAATGACAAGCACAATGGCTTGTTTTACCCCTCCCCTTCTGTTTCATATATTTATAGTTTTATTACATTTTATTTTAAGAAAGTTTATTTTTGAATCATTTTATTTTAATAAAGTGTTTTTTTGTTTAACTCTAAATTTTATTTTCTGCCATTGGCAATAAAAGGGTTAGACATAAAGAGTCAAAATACCTCTCAATAAATACCCTGGGGTGTCTGAATTCTACAAATATATACTTTGTGCAGCAGTTCTGAATTGGGTATTCGCTATTTAGCTTACAGTCCAAGTATAGCAAATTTTAGCATTAAACCAATAATTCCATCTTTATAGTATTTGGCCTGTAGTTGCTATAAATAACATGGAAACAGACATATGGGGTATTCCAACATATTTAATTTATATGGATGTATTATTTTTTAGCTACACTAGGTTTTTAATAAAAAAATAAACTGCACAAAGCTGTTTTTATGGGTTAAAGTTGGCGGTGTGGGGTTTTGGAAAAAGAAAAAAAAAGGCACTGAAAAGTTGTCCACTTATGACACTGGCACCACTTTCATTATAGGACATCTAAATATTATACATCAGGGGAGTTATATTCCTATTTAATTCTAACGGTACCATCTTTACCTTATGCTACTTCAACCATTAGAATACTGATATCCTGTCTTCTAATCAACCTATTATCAATTGCTTTATTAGTAAGACACTAATATTACATATAAAACAGTTTGTGGGACTACCCTACATTTCTGTACCATCCTAGTGTCATTTGACAACTATAATAATATTATTGACACTGGGTCTTCTAATGATAATTAATATCACACAGATTTTTCTCTTTTCAATGTGAACTGCTATACACATCATAGACTAGTGCGATTATATTTCTTTGCACAGTATTGATTTCTACCACGCAGGAAACGACCCAATTGGATCATTTTCAGGATTGAATTATACCACTTTTTGTTTTTTAGATTTTTTGTCCCATTTTAATTTGCAAACAAAGTTTTGACAGTTTAACCGTTGCTTTCCCCTTAAGGGAAACTTTTTTAGTGCTTTTTCCACCTCACATTTACATATCCAGCTTTTATTGTGGCTGGCATAGAGTATATGAGTGCTTTTTAGTTACACAATTTTTTGTTGGTTCCGACCTCCCTTGCACAGAAATATATATGTATATATTTTTAACATTTGCTGCACATTACTGTGCGACTTACCCACTTTGCTACCCATTGGAGCCTAAGGAAACGAGCCCTTCCATGCAATGCGAACGCGAGGTTGTGTTCGCATTGCGGCTATCTTGAAATACCAGGGCACATTTGTGTGCGCTGGTATTACTAAGTGGAGCACAAATATCGGCCCTCGCAAAAGCGATATTTTGCGCTACACTTGTAATCTAGCTCTATATTTTATATTAATTTCTTCAACATTTTAAATAGAGACAACCTTAAATATCCAAAGAAAGGAGCATCCAATATGAGAAAAACAGAAATGTAACATTTTTATTTGTGGTTCAACAATAAAATAATTTGATTACAAAAGCTGCCTGTAAAATATACAACACACCCTCTAAGCAGAAGGCACTCACTGTGGGTTGTCAAGTGCCCAGTTTATAAATGGACAGTCTGATAAATATGTAAAAAAAAAAAAAAAAAAAACTTATTTGGAATGATCTTAGGTCATCTAAGATGAAGTCTGACGTGGGGGCAAAAGTTCTTAGCTGGATTCAGATGTTGGCAAATAGGTGGGCCGCATCACCTAGGAAACATCAATATTTTGTGTTCTATTCTTTAAATAATGGAAATAAATGAATACTCACAAAAATATAGAAAGACGTGGGCTGACAGCACAGGCCTCATCACATGCTTTTTTTTTTTCCACTAAAGCTTTCTCTCCTATTCATCACTGCTACATTTATTATATTAAAAAACAAATTCTGTTTAGCTAGGTTTTTTTCACATAATAAAGCCACTTCCTTTGTGAAGAGAACAAGAAAAAAAAAAAGCTTGATACACAGAGATATATTTTAAAAAGTAGTGAAGACAACAAGTGAGATTGGGGAATTTTAAACTAAACATAAACTGAACCACAGATAATTAAAATATACAAAGTGATGTAACTGTGGGCAAAAGTGAATCTGCCCAGAATGAGAATATAATGAAGCAACAGAATACCAAATTATCCATCACAAAATGAGCAAAACTGAACTAGAGCATTGCTTTGTTCTCTTGGTATCCTTATTTGAAGGTTTAGCAAACCACTACTGGAAGCCAACTAAATATTTCGGGTGTGCCAATGACAAGAGGCATATATGCGCTGCCACTAATCAGCAGCTAGCTCTCAGTAGTGCAATGCTGATCATAATCCTACTTAAGTATGCTTTCATCAAAGGATACCCAAGTGAACAAAGTAAATTAGATAATGGAAGAAAACTAGTAAGTTTAAAATGTCATGCTCTATTTAAATAATGAAAGTTTAAAGGGACACAGTCTACTTGAAAATTTGCATTGTTTAAAAAGATAGATAATCCCTTTATTACCCATTCCCCAGTTTTGCATATCCAACACTGTTATAAATATACTTTTTACCTCTGTGATTACCTTCTAAGCCTCTGCTGACTGCCTCCTTATCTCAGATCTTTTAACAGACATGCATTTCAGCCAGCCAATCAATGCTTACTCATAACTCCCCAATAGTGAGCACATTATCTATATGGCCCACATGAACTAGCCTCCACTGACTGCCTCCTTATCTCAGATCTTTTAACAGACATGCATTTTAGCCAGCCAATCAATGCTTACTCATAACTAACTCCCCAATAGTGAGCACAGTGTTATCTATATGGTACACATGAACTAGCAGTGTCTTACTGTGAAAAACTCAAAATGCATTGAGATGAGGCGGCCTTCAACTGCTTAGAAATCAGTTTATAAGCCTACCTACAAAGAATACAAAGAAAACAAAGCAAATTTGATGATAGAAGTAAATTGTAAAGTTGTTTAAAATTGCATGCCCTATCTGAATCATAAAAATGTAATTTTGATTTGACTGTCCCTTTAAGTTTCACTTTACTGTTCCTTTAAATAGCAATCCAGAACTGGTAACGCACAGTACAGGGGCTCCATCTGCTACCAGCAAAACCTCAATCTTTAATCTTACTACATAAAATAAGATCTTACTGGAGGCTTGCATTGAGTTGTGCTACTTGTGTAGGCAGTTCCTCATTTTTCTTTCTACTTTGCTGCCTGTGACCTTCCAATTAAAGTCCGTTAGAGTAATGTTGTGCGGAAAGTGGCTGGGCTACATGGGTATTTACATCTGATAAGAGATGCAATTTGAGCAAATATCAGGCTGATGTTTCATTCAGGCATATATCTGGCATGAAGGGGTCTTCAGGATCCATACATCTAATCATGTAAGAGTATCATTCATATGACGGGGGCTGATTTGGGAATGATTGGTATACCTGAAAAAGGGTAAGGTATTTGACAGATTTTCTTATTCAGACATATAGAACCACTATATGATCACATTTTATCTGAAGTAACTCAAGGGTTAATAGCCAGCATAAAAGACTATAGTGTCACGTACCAGTCTTGAGCTTTCAAATGGGTAAATAATAGTTGCTAAACAGGCAGTTGTATGCATCCGATATGACATATCTCCGTGGCATATACCTGGTAATACCTAGACCTGTAAACAGTGGTACGTTTGCGGTTTCCTCTAAATCTAACACAATAAGCAAGTTAACACACGGCAGAAGGTCAAATACACTGGAAAACAAAAAGTATTCAAATCTCTGGCATCCTTTCCGGTCTTTTATTCAATTGATCAACTATAGGTCATACATTCCAGCAGCCTAGGCTTCTAGCAGGAATGTCCTCAATCTCAAATTGCACACTGATTCAGCCCCCACAAAAAAACAACTTGATTTTGTGACTATGCAGAGAAGGCTGAAAGCATACAAAGGTGCATTTGACAGGGACACTTCTGAGGTGCATATTAGACTTTGCCTTTAGGGCACCACTTGTCTGTGGTGCACATTTGTGGCATGGCTGAGCTATTTATGGGAGCACGTGTAGGAGGGCGTGCAGTTGCATAGTGTGTGTCTGTGTGCGCATGTAAGATTGCGCACTAAGGTGTTTAGCGCCGATTTTTTTTTTTTTAAAATCTGTATCGTGTTGCTACTACTCATGTTATCAGCACTACGGAATTTGGCTACACTTTTACAACTAGATGAAGATAAGAAAAATACTGAAAAGATAAACAATAACCAAAAAAAAAAAAAGGGAAAAAAAACAAAACTTAAAGAACCAGTAAATACAGTAGATTTGCATAATTAACAAATGCATGATAAAAAGACAATGCAATAGCACTTAGTCTGAACTTCAAATGAGTAGATTTTTTTCTGACAAATGTCAGTTATGTCTATTTCCACTCTTCCTGTATCGTCTGACAGCCATCAGCCAATCACAAGTACATATAAGTATATTCTATGAATTCTTGCACATGCTCAGTAGTAGCTGGTGACTTAGAAGGCATAAATATAAAAAAACTGTGCACATTTTGCTAATGAAAGTTAATTAGAAAGTTGTTTAATATTGCATGCTCTATCTGAATCATGAACGTTTAATTTTGACTTGAGTGTCCCTTTAAAATCTAGTTTTCAAAAGATAGGAATCCATTTCCAGCTGTTGCCTCAGCTTTTATGATTCCCACAGTAGTAATCACAGTTATGAAAGCACAGATTATGCAACAAGTTTAGTGCGAAGCTAACAAGGAAGCAAGTTCATTACCATCTCATATTGGCAATGCAAACATCAAGGAGTAAAAACCCAGAGCAGGCTGCAATTTAGCACTAATTAAAGGTGTTGCAATATTTCTCAGCAGCAAGTGGATTAATATACAGGTCAGAGGTTTACAAAACAAATGCCACTATCAGCAGATTGTGTGTGGGTGTAACTAGATATTTGCAGGGGGGGGGGGGGTAGTTTGGTTTGTTTTTTTTTCCTGAGGGCCACAAAACTGTTTTGTGCAGATGTCCAGTTTAAGAGGGAAAACCCCCACAATCTTTCCAAAGCACCTTTAAAGGGAGTGTGGGAAAAGCACTATTTTTTCCCATAAAGAAATGATTAATATAATGTTAAATGCTGTGATACTAAAAACTTTAAAATGATTCATAAAGAAGCCTAAAAATTAAAAAAAATTGCACCTTACCTTGAGAGCATATCTAGGTAGACCAGGAAGTGTGTTCTTAATTTCAAAGCACTGCGCTGCATGTTGGGGCTTTATAAATAAAGAGAATATTTTACTTCTGTTTAAGGGACACTCAAGTCAAAATAAACTATTATGATTCAGAAAGAGCATGCAGTTTTAAGACACTTTACTTTTATTATCAAATGTTGCAGTCTTTTTTATATTTACACTTTTTAGGAAACAAGATCTTACAGAGCATGTGCACAAGCTCACAGGGTATAGGTATACTAGTCTGCGATTGACTGTCACATGATATGGGGGGTCCGGGAAATGGGAGGAAAAAAAAAAATATACCAAGAGAAAGCAGTACATTTAATAAAAATTAAAAAAAAAACAAAAAAAAAAAAAACAAACAAACTTTTATATTTATATATATATATATATATATATATATATATATATATATATATATATATTTTTAAATAGATTAAAAAGGACATTAAACATGGGCTAGATGCAATGTCTTCAATGAAAAGATTAGCTTGAGAATAATATGCATTTTTGGTTCGCTAGTGTGCAACCAATAACTGAGAAATATAGTGCTATGAAGTCTGCTCCTCCATTTAGAACACTGAAAACACCACAATTTGCAGAATAAATTTACAATAAAAGGAGACAAAATAATGGCAATATTGCAAAACCTACCCTCCACTTGATACTGGAACATTTATTTTTTTTTTACACACAAAAAATAAAAATATTAAAAAAGGGTTTCAAATGTGAAGTGTTTGTGGTTTTTTTTTTTTGCATGTTGATTTAAAAGTTGTAGTTTGCCTACAGTGAAGCTCTCCTAGAGTGAAATAGCAAGGCTAGGTATCAACCATGGTTAGTCTACTGGGTCATGGTCTAACATTGCATGCCTTATATCTCCATAACACGTGGGTATATGGTTGTCGTTTCCTAAATTAGAGCTTTTCAATTAGTGCAAAACATTTAGTTAAAAGCCATAAAAGGTAGAAGCCCCCTAGTGGTATATGGAGGTACTGCGTACAAATTAGTGTGTTAGGCAGGCCATACAGAATGATTTTTTTTTATTATTTTATTAAAAATTTTAAAAAATAAAATAAAAAAAAAGTCAATATAAACTTAAGTACTATAAAGAGATTATTGAAAATTGTGTTTCTGTGTAGTATGCTTATGATATTTTATTCTAATGGATGCAAAATTATAGTCAGTAATTAAACAGACCAGTACATCAAAAGTTATATTGTAGAAAGAATCCCATCAGTATCAATTATGAAATTCTTTACTTTAAAACTGCATGCATTAATATCTGGCTTTTGTTGAATTCAGATGTGAATAAGCAATACAGCAAGTCTTGAGTAATCGTCAGAGCACAGCACATAACTGTATCAATTACATTTACCTTTCTATAAAATAAAATGCTAGTGGTTTAGGAATTCATTTGTGTATGACACATCTCACTCCACAGACAGGAAGGCATTGATAAACCTAAACATCACCCCAACAACCCCCTCCCAGCCAAACAGAAACAATGACAACTTTCTTTGAAAAAACACTTGGGGTTTATTGATTTAAACTGCAAACAGTCGTTACAAAAAGCTTTTTCTCCTTTTTAATAAATTCACACACAAAACAGTGAATAGTAACAGGAAAAAAGGTAAAAAAGGACAAAAATAAAATAAAAAATTACATTCATTTAGTTTAGTGCCAGTTTCAGTTCACTTAACAAGAAAAACTCAACCAAATAAGACAGTACATATTATGGAATGTCTTATGAAAAAGGCACTCAAGATTCAATACTAGCAACTCCAAAGCTAGACAAAAAAATAGATCAAATATTAACTGTACTGTTTTACAGTACATTGTGCCTATCTGCTATAGCCCAGCTAGGGAGGAAAGAGAAAAAAAAATATAAAGGGGGGAGGGGCGCTAACAAGAAATATATATTTATATATATTTACATACACAAGGCAGTTACCAGATTAAACTCAATTTGCAGTCTATCAAAAAAATGGGAAATAGTTCTAAAATAAATAATGCAACAAAATTTTTGCATTTTTTTAAATTAATTTTCATTTTTTTTTTCATTTTTTTCTTTAAAATAAACCAAAAAAGGTGTAAAGTTACAAAATGAAAAAAATATGTCATTGTAATATAATATATTAAACTGTGGAAAGGAAGAAAAAAAAAGGCTTCACAATCTTAAGATTAATATGGAAGATCATAATTTAAACATAAAAGAATATATTCTATGGATTTCTCATCCAGATAAATATGACACAAAAAAAAAAAAGCATATTGTACGGCAATAAATACGTTTTTGATAAGTTAAATAAGCTTTTTTTATATTGTTGTGCAGTGACAGGCAAATTTTGCTCTCCAATTTTTTCTTTGAACGTTATATAAAATTAAAAACCCAGAAGAAAAATAAAGAGTAGGTGTGAGTGCTCTAATGGGAAAAAAAAAAAAAAAAGTACTCTAGGACATAACCATTAAAGCTACCGTATGTCAAATCTAATGTTTACATTTAAAGGGTTTTTTCCTCTTGGAATGAATACATTAAACCCACCATCTGTACACAACGATCTCATTTCGAAGGGCCTAAGTAGCACCAAAATCTAAAAGTCTTTTTGAAAGTCCTGCTGGCTGGCTCTCCAGTGCCCCTCTACATTCTTTTTTTTTCCAGTAAGACAACGTTAATAACTGTTGTACGTTCTGCAGTCCAGGTGAGCACTCTAAATGGCATAGGAGTTTGGAAATAGACAACGACAATGTCCAAATTCCAACTGACCAGCATTTTTACTACCACATGGTAAAAAGAAATAGATTGGAATGATTTTTGTAAGAATGTTGAGATTTCAGGAACCACTAGAGGGAGATACTATTGATATTGTTAATTGCTCAGAAATAGCTGGTAACCAGCACTGCCCTCTAGATAAAGATGGTAGATCAGTCACAGTGCAAAGGGAAAAAAAGGCACTATTCATTGTTGTAAACTGTACTGCTGCTGTGTTTTTTGGCACTATCAAGGACTGAACCAAATAAACAATTGTAGGCAAGTGGACAGATTATGGTGGCAACTTCTATCCCCTTTACTTGAGATCAGTTCAGCATAACATTGTTGTTGAAGGTGGGGGAGAGCACAATAGGCTCCTGGCTTAATCATCAGAAACAGACAGTCTGCTAAAAATGGGAAGACGTTTAGTGGTGTCAAGAGTTGGAGAGTCTGAGCCACTGCTGGAGCTGCTCAGGTAGCCTTCTTGATCCGAGAGGGAATCTTGAGGGCTTGGAGGAGAATCAAAAATCTGTGGAGACTCAGACATAGGTCGAAAAAGATAAGAAGTAGGGGACCCAGGAGCATTGGAATTGCTTAAAGGCATCTGCATTCCCATGCTTGGGGCAAACAAGCTTGCAAGCTCCTGGCTGGAGAATGTGAAAGGGTTGCTGGCACAGTCTGGCAAGGTTGGAGAATTCATCAGGTCTTCAGTGCTAAGAATGGGTGGAGGGGTGATGGAAGTAGGGCTGTCCAGCAGCCCATTGGTTGTAGGGAAGCCAGCAAAACTGAAGCTGTGTTGGAGCCTTGGTCTTTCCATCTTTGAGCCAGAAAGGGAGAACTGTGCTTGGTCTCTTCCAGACACCAAGCGCCGTTCTTCTGCATTATGTATGAAGTGACATCTTGGTCCATAAGGACAAAACCCAATGGTGTGAAAAGTGCGACACAGCTCTGTCTTGTACTTGGGGTGTCTGGTCAAGCTTCTCAGCTCATGGATTCCATGGGCAAACTGACACTTGTCTCCATACTTGCAGGCGCCATTCTCTTCAAATGGACGGCATAACTCTGTCTTGTAGCGACTGGAGTTCACCTGTCCCCCAGGCTTCTGGAGCAGCCTCTCCCCATTCTCAGAAAATGAGCGATCTCTGAATTTGTTCTCCTTATTACCCACAGCTGTAGAGGGCTCCATCTTAAGGCTATTAATAAACTGGTTTTGATTGAACTTGGAATTGGGTATTGTAACAGAATGCCTTCGTGAAAAGCCCATTATTGCTGGTGTCCCAACTGCTTTTCTGTCCATCAGAGGAACATTTGTAGTTGTTGGGCTTATTAAATTATTGTTGTAGTTCAGCATTTTGTTGCTCTGTTAAGAGGAGAGAAAAAAAAAAACCACTAAGATAAAAGCTTCTACATTTTAAAATACAAAAATATACAAATCAATTCTACAGTTGTCATCAGCATAATATATTAAAGCCTTCTATTTAAAAAGGATGTAGGTTTTAGAGTTAACAGCTTTTTGTTTTGTTTATTCCTTTAACTAACCAAGATCACACACAAAAAAACAAACAGTGGGCTTGTGTAAAACTGCCTAATTACATATACTTCAACACAAATGCACAATATATATTGTCTGACATCGATTACACATAAAACAAGTTTGTGCAAGTATCTATCAGCAACTAGAGACTTTAAGTAAAAATGTATTAACTGCTTGAGGCAAGCAGAGCAGAAATAGATCTGCAGCCCACTGATACTTCATAACTAAGAACAAAAGATGGTAATCAAATTTACAAACTCAAATATGCATTGGATGGAGGAGTAAAAATGTATCATGAAAAAAGTTATTAGAAATGGGCCATGGACTTTTAATTTAAAATATTAAAGTTAACTATTTAAATTAAAAAGACCTATCTATATCTTTTTAAAATGTACTCACAAATTAGTTTTTTTTTTAAAAACTGCTAGGCAAAAAAAAAAAATATGTACAAAATTAGTTTACAGCACTATTAAAATGTTTACACAACATGGGGGTCAACTAAAAAAAAGTATGAAAGAAATTGAAAATAAAAATAAAAAGCTTTACAGCAAGATTCCAACTTGCAACAAAATCTATTCAAACTAGTTTTAAAACAAAGTTTAAAACAGAAACGAATTTTTATGCCCATTATACTGTAAATAAAAAAAGTTTTGTAAGAGACAAAAAGCAGCATTAAGTCAATAGACACACACACACAGCAATTGAAGAAAAAAAATCTAAAACCAAAACAAGCAGCTATAACAAACGATTAGTTTTTACCTTGCATAAAACTTCACTTAGGTCAAAAATTGTAGGGGACATCAATGCTGTAGACATCTTCAGAGCTTAGTAAACTGTTGATCAATAGTTTGCAATAACTTAATAAAAAAATACAGTCACAGTGTCTTGTAATTGAGGGCTCCAGTCTCCTGTTTGCAGAGGAATTTCTTCTTGGAGATGTACTTTTTAGTCCTTTCTTGATTTTCTTTAAATATGTTTTGCCCTTCTTGTTTAATAAAAATCCCTCTGATTCTACTTTCACAAACTTGCTAGACTTATAAAGTTTCAGCCTCCCCGGCTGGGTGGAGTTTGCAAAGATTTAAATAAGGAAGTAGAAGAGGATGGAGAGTTAGGGGGGGAGGAGGAGGGAAAGAGAGAAAAAGAGTTGATTGACATGAAGATTAAATCTCCCATGTGCTTAGACTTCTAAAACTTTCAAAAGAAAGGGGGAGGGGGAAAGAAGTGCAAAGAAAAGTTTCTTTTCTTTTAATGTATATATAGAAAACCCTGAATAATTATTACTTATCAGAATATATATATATATATATATATATATATATATATATATATATATATACACACGCATGTGAACACAGAATAGATTTCCTACTTAAAACTACAATTAAACAGTTTAGATCTGTATGTTGTACATGGTTTGCTTCAAACTTAAAAACCAGCCTTCGGCATTATTTGTGCAAAAGAGCAGTTTACTTTTATGAATGTTTATTGTAATATTTCTCAATCAATAAAAAAATATCACTAACAAACAAACCTGCAGTTACATCCCCTATGAAAACCCTTCAGCAACATGTGGATGATCTAACAAAGGGTTAAAGTCACGGTGCTTTCCCCTGCCCAGTGAATGCAACAGCTGTGCCTTTAAATTCACAAGGCTCCTTCTGAATATTTGCATGTCCACTCTCCCTCCTTGTTTTTCTTGGCGGGATTAAATCCCTACTTGCATTGATTTGTTACTATTTTCTATATGTATACAAAAAGCATAGTTTAAAAATAATAAATGAGAAAAAAAAGGCGTTTGGTAAATAGATCTTATGTGAAATAGCAGTGGAAACTGTGAGGGCTGAATGAAACAGGAAATAGTTTTTTTTGTGTGAAATATTCTATGATCACTCCCCCTACACTGTATTTTCCATGTGTCCTTTTACTACCTTTCTAAAGTTTGCAAACCATAGAACAGATCTGAAAAAGCTTATAAGATAATATTCTCCACATTGTGCACTGCAAGCAGTTTTCAAATGGTAATAGTGTACTTCATAAACAGAGAGCAGACCCCCCCCCCCGAAAAATAAAGTTATAAAGCAGTTTTTTAAATATGAAACGGAATCCTCTAACATACTAACACATCTTTTAACATTATTGCATTCCTGCACAGACACCCTATAGATTAGATTTAATTAGTTTTTCAGTCTAGTGTGACTTCCTGCATAATTAACTCACAAACCACCATACCACACACAGATCTTTTGTATGAACACTTTTCCTTTCATATTTGGTCATTTGAAAAAACTTATTTCAATGCAGTTATACTTGCTAAGTCTCAAGCTGCAGTTCTGCGCTTTTGTACATAAGTTTTTTGTAAACATATCTGTTAGGCGTATGCATACAGCACAGCTGCACAATTTTATTAGGCAAGTAAGATACAGATATGGTCTGGATTCAAGGTCCTTTATGTGGAGTATTCCACCTTCTCGAGAGCAAAGGATAAGGGTTATTTATTTCCATAGAGGTTAAAGCCAACGAAGCAAAGTTCTGTGCACACATGAAGTTTATGTGCAGACAAGCTGCCTGTACCTTGCTGTATCCTGGAGCATCGCTTGCAGTGTAGAGAATTGTAGTGTGGACTGTGTAACTATAGTATAAGATTGTAGACTCGTGTGCATAGCTTAGGAGGGTGCTGATTGAGTAGTGGTATTGTGTAGCTGCTGCAGTGTATAGTTGTATGTCAGAACCTGCAGACTAAAGACTGTATGTTAGTCTGCTGTATAAGTGTAGAGTGCAATGTATTGCCAGGGCAGGATGTGAGTGGCTATAAAGGCTGTATAAGTGTAGCGTGCAATTGCCAGTACAGGGCAGGATGTGAGTGGCTATGTCAGTGACTGTATTCTGCATTGTTCCTCAGCCAGATCCACACTGAGTGCCATCTCATGCATTGACCTTGTGTTGCAGAGCCCTGGAGGGACTCCACCTATCAGCATGGGGGCAGGGCAAGAATTTCTATTCAAAAGCAGGAACTCATTTCGTGTGTATCACTGCACGGTTGGACTGTACATACACTGGATAATGTTACACATTTATTTAGGGCATAGTTAGATTAGAAGTAGCTCACTCACTCCACTCATTCTACTTTATGTAGTGAAGCTGTTACTATTATTCCATATTATTATTCTAGTTGGTCTGAGGCACAGGTCTACTAATGAGCAAGGAGTTTAACTTTGAAAACTACAATTTGTTTACTAAGAGACATCCATTTGTTTTTAGATTCTATTACATGTGGAACACTATACAGAAGTAGTAATACTGCAAAATATAAATATATTTTAAGCAGGAGAATGTTTTAACTGTGTATTTGTGGTGCACGCTAGAAGCCCCAGCATATCACCTTGTACCACACATATTTAACCCTTTTATTCCTAACACCGCGCTTGCATCTCTTTACCAAGTACAGCCCTATCTTACCCTTTCTCCTTCACACTTGTTTACAAGCTTTATGCAGTTCAGTTCCTATAGAAATAACCCGCACACGCTATTTTGATAATTACAGTGTAGGACATAACTTTTCAGGGACCTTCCAAGCAGACCGCTTTGAACTTCCACATGTGGCCAAATATCCTTTTGCAGTCTGAGGCAATGGAAGGCTCTGGCAGTGGAAGAGTTAAATAGCAATTTGGCCACTCCCAATTCCTCCCTCCCCCATTCTAAAACTTCCAACTTTGTCTCCCGTTCGTGTTCTTAAGGAAATAGATGACGATTTTGCGAAGTCACAATAGTTACAGTCAGTGTGGGCAACGACCATGCAAGAGGTATTAGAAAAAAAAGTTTTAAAATTGCATTTCGAAAATTGGATTTATATTGTGAAAATAAAACATGTAACAGGGTTTTTCCAGACGAAGGTAGCCATTCAATTTATTCTACACAATTCCTCTACTTCCCCAATTTAGAATTGTTTGGTCCCATTGTAAAGGGTTCTGGGTTTGTACTTAATATTTATCAGGATAAATATTTTTTTTCATTTGTATGCTAATGTATGTTGGGTTGTTTTTTTGTGATGCCTAAATTTGCCTCCTATGCTATTATGTTGCCTGTAAACAAATCAAGCAGAGTGCAACAAATTAACATGTCATACAAACTGAGAACAGGCAAGAAATCTAATTATGCTTAAAAAATAGTACAAATGGGCAAACATATGTAACTAGTTTTGGCAACAAGATTGGCTGCAATGTTGTGAGTTCTGTGGTATCAAATAAGCATTCTAGCAATACATTACTAATAGTCCCAATTTTATGGCTTAGTCTAAGTTATTTCAGTTCTTAATAATTACACAGCAAATAAGCCTTATTGTCATGCCCTGAAGTTTGTTACCTTATGTATTGAAGAGCACCTATGTTACAGAACAGTAGACTACAATTCTTGTTTTAGAACAGAAACTGAAATTACAAAGTTAGT
This sequence comes from Bombina bombina, assembly GCF_027579735.1. Taxonomy (NCBI): domain Eukaryota; kingdom Metazoa; phylum Chordata; class Amphibia; order Anura; family Bombinatoridae; genus Bombina; species Bombina bombina. Next base: position 222,241,337 of record NC_069499.1, read on the forward strand.
GTTTTAGTTGCTGTTCACTGATTGTAAAGCAATTAAAGGGACACTGAACCCAAAATTTTTTCTTTCATGATTCAGATAGAGCATGCCATTTTAAGCAACTTTCTAATTTACTCCTATTATCAATTTTTCTTCATTCTCTTTCTATATTTATTTAAAAAAGAAGGTATCTAAGCTAAGGAGTCAGCCAATTTTGGTTTCAGAACGATGGACAGCACTTGTTTATTGGTGGGTGAATTTATCCACCAATCAGCAAGAACAACCCAGGTTGTTCACCAAAAATGGTCCGGCATCTAAACTTACATTCTTGCTTTTCAAATAAAGATACCAAGAGAATGAAAAAAAATGTGATAATAGGAGTTGCATGCTCTATCTGAATCACGAAAGAAAAAAAATTGGGTTCAGTGTCCCTCTAAGGTAATCCCTACATTGAGGGTTTTGCAAAAGTCTTGTGATAATATTGGTAGATACAGTTGACAGTATTGCATTGATTTTGCCAGGGGAGGGGGGGTTCACTGGTAAACCTTTTGGATGCTATTGCAGGCTGCAATGCAAAGACTTTCAGACCTCTGGGATTCATCCACAACAGGATAGGCTTTTGCTACACATTTTTATTTTATGGAGCCATTTTGTTTCAGTAACATTTTGATTTTGACAGATGCAGTTTTGGTGACATTTATTTCAATGTCATAACAGCTGGATGCTATTAAAGGGACAGTGCGCTGAGACAAGCAGTTGATAAGAGTTCATTGTATTTGAAAGGCACAACAGGAACACCCTTTCAAAATGGTTTGGTCTCTCTCACTCCCCCCCATAACCCATTGGGATGGTGATTTCATCTGTTGCCACTTTACATAGCTTTTGTATAGCTAATACTGGAGTGCTGAAATAAATGTTTAGTATAAATAGTGGTTTCAACAGGCAAAAACAGCTTTTTTAAAACAGTCCAGCAATTAAAATGGATAATTGGAAACATATTAAAGCGGAGAATGTTTTATAGTGTAATGTCCCTTTAAAGGGACAGTCAAGTCCAAAAAAAACTTTCATGTTTTAAATAGGGCATGCAATTTTAAACAACTTCCCAATTTACTTTTATCACTAATTTTGCTTTGTTCTCTTGGTATTCTTAGTTGAAAGCTAAAACTAGGAGGTTCATATGCTAATTTCTTAGACCTTGAAGACTACCTCTAATCTGAATACCTTTTTTTGCCACTGGAGGGCATTAGTTCACGTTTCATATAGATAACATTGAGCTCATGCACGTAAAGTGACCTAGGACTGAGCACTGAGCACTGATTGGCTAAACTGCATGTCTGTCAAAAGAACTGAAATAAGTGGGCAGTCAGCAGAAGGTTAGATACAAGATAATTACAGAGGTAAAACGTGTATTATAACTGTGTTGGTTATGCAAAACTGGGGAATGGGTGATAAAGGGATTATCTTTCTTTTTTAAACAACAAAAATTCTGGTGTTGACTGTCCCTTTAAGAGTAGTCACTCCTTAAAAATATAAGTGACAAGTGTATTACAGGACTAAGTATTTTACTGAATTATATGCAAGGTGGGATGACAGCTGATACAGATTAAAATGTGAATGCATATCTCAGAGAAGAGAGCTCAATTATATAGCTCAATTAAGATTTGAGAAAGTATAGATATTAGTTCAAAGGAAAATTTCTACTGCATAGAACAGGATAACATTTGCAAGACAGAAGAAAACAAATAAGGCTTAAAGGACATAAAAGTGCCAAAAAAAAAAGAAAATGCTCTAAATGTGTTAGACTCCAGAGTATTTCACAACTACAGTCCTCATGACCCTTATCAGGCCACATTTTCATTATATCTTAAAGGAAAATTAAACACTTTGAGATGGTAATATAAAATGATAAATCATAAAGGTAAAACAAAACTCTGCAATATACTTTCATTATTTATTTTGCCCCTTTTCCTGCAATTCCATTATGAAATTGTGAGCTTTTCAGTTGCTTTTAGAAATGGAAGTGCAGAACACTGCTATATTCCACACAGCCATTGGCTGCACACTATAGTGGCCTATTTATAACTGTCCCTAATTGGCCACAGCAGAAAAGGTAACCTCAGTTATGGCATCTCCTATTGTTTTATAGACACTAAAACTTTACACTTATTTTGTCAATATTTAAACAACTAATGAAACTTTAAAACATATCTACATGTTATTCTCAGACTAATCTTTTCTTTGATTGCATCATTCTATCTAGCATTTATTTAGTGTTTAATGTCCCTTTAACTAGAGCACATGTGAAATAATCAGCTGATGGGTAAGCTGATTAGGTCCCCTGTGCTCATAATGGATATCTCAAATGCTAAAGGTTTGGGAAACACTGTGTTAGCTTATTACATTATTGTATTATTGCTTGCATAAACCTGTGTTTTAAACCCCTTCCTACAAAGGGTTAAATGCATAGTTAAAGTAAGCTCTAGAACTGCAATTCACTATTTTTGAATTTTATGCCCATTTTTTAATGTGGATAAAATGAATTGTTAAAAAGGTCATCTTCCCATTTGGAAGCATAGGGATGGTCCATGGAACCTTCAATAAACTAAAATTCAGGTTGATTCTAGAGTTCCCAGCTTTTCTGGACTGTTATGAGTTACACATGCTGCTGGGTGTGCAGGAAGTTTACAAGCAGTATTACAGCACTATTTGTGTTCCTCACCCCCAACCCTGCAGCATGTGTAACTCATAACTGTCTAGGAAAACATGGCTGAGGTGCCAACCAGTGATTGTCCCCTCCACACAAATGCGCCAATACACTTTAACTTCAAAATGAAGTTTTCTTGGTGTCATGAGTATCCATTAAAGGGACAGTAAAGACAACATTTAAAGGGACATTAAACTGTTGGGCACAACTACTTTACTTTAGTTACTACTTGCTATGCTAATATTTTCCTCTGGTGTCTGCAGCTGTTCTCTTATTTTAACCCTTTACAAGTGATGATTAGTGAAGCTCTGCTTCTTCACCCTTGGCGCCGCCATCTTGGAGTTTAAGTATTCTCGCACCCTATGACAGAAGCTGTGCGCATTCACAGATCTGTGATCTTGTTATCTTCTTGACAAGCGTTATTGTGCACTTCAGCTTAGAGTGCACAATATAGAGTGGGAACTGTACATTTTTGCAGTGGCGGCATTTCTCTATATTATTCCTGAGGGCTTTTTTATGTTTGTTTTGTAAATTATAAACTGTGTTAAAAAATGGAAATAAGTAATGCTTCTGCGTTCTATTGTGCTAGATAATCCAAAGTGCAAGGAACAGTTATCAAAAAGCCAGTAACATCACTGCTCTGTGAAAGCTCACTGCGTCTATCACAGGATGCAACAATACGAGCGATTCAAGATGGCGGCAACCAGTGTAAAGATGCAGAGCTTTGCCAACTGGCTTCTGTAATGGGTTAAAATAGTTAAAATAAGATAAAGGTTTTAAAGAAAGCTGTAGGTGCAAAAGGAAAAATCCTTAGTGTGGTAAGTAGTAACCTGCTACTGTAGTTGTGCCAAGGAGCATAATGTCCCTTTAACTTTCATAATTCAAATCGAGCATGTCCTTTTAAACAACTTTCCATTAATATCTAATATGCTTCCTTCTCTTGGCATCCTTTATAAAAAAAAAAGTATACCTAGATATGCTCAGAAGTAGTAATGTACTATTGGGATGTAGCCGTTTATGGATGGCTGCACATTTATGCGCATTGCTGCTCCTTCTATAAAGGATAACAAGAGAATGAAGCACATTTTATAACAGAAGTAAATTGGAAAATTGTTTTAAATTCATGAATGAAAAAATGTGTTTCATGTCCCTTTAAATAGACCTTACAAACAAAGCCTAAGCCCTGTAAGAAAGAAGAGAGGGGATGCTGCTGAATATGTGTTTTCAGAATAAAAAAGTGTCAGACAGTGGTGTCACATGGTGAAGTCGGCTAAGGGCACATATGACTGTCTACTATACATAGATAGAGTATTGAAAAAGAGCTGGTTTGTAGTGGTAGCAGTAAGTACACATGCAACAGTCATAAAGACAACATCCTTGCAAAACTATCCTCTGTCTTAAACAAAAAGACAGAAATGTGGGTCTAGTATTTCTGCAGCCAAAGCCATGCAACGTTATACAAAAGAAAATCCCACGTGTACTTATAACACCCAAAGTATATTGGTGCAAGGCTCAATTTAGCTATGTTTAAAATGCAGCACTTTAGTATTCTTAAAACACGTCCAGGCTCTTCTCAGTTTAAAAGAGCATCTTTTGAAAATGTTATGAACATTGTTTTAAACAATTTAGAGAAAGCAACTTTAATGAATCATATTTATTTTATTTAAACATCTTCTGTGACCAGAGGTGGTTCTAGTCGACCCCCTTATATTGCTGTAGTCCCCTTTTAGACATGTAGGTGACAGCTGTCTTAAACTTGCAAGGCAATGCTTTATTTTTATTTCATTTTTACATTTCCAGAGCTATTAGAAAAGTCAGAAGATGGGGTAGGAGAGATTATTTTAAGGAGGAACTTACATGTAAACCATGCAACCTTTATGTCTGGTTTTCCGTTTAGAACCAACCTTGCCTGTAAAAGTCAGTGCTGAAGCCATTTACTCAGAAAACAGGGTTTTCTAACAGAGCACATTTTTAGTAGGCCTTCAGCAGTGAAAGTGCATCATTGTAGTAATAGGAAAATACATGCCTCTTGGGCACCACCTAGTGTCTATTAGTTATTTAGCAGATTTTTGAAGGCAAAACTACTATCACAAATTTCTGGGCAATTTCCAATCTTGAACACCTTCTTCCCTGGAAAACATTTTAGATTGTATGTTTTTGAAATTTCACCCTTTTGGTTAAAAAGCAATACAAATGGCTAAAGTTTGGGGTTACAAATCCATCTATATTTTTTTATATAAGCCCTTAGCTACAATTTTTTAGTTCATGATCATCTGTATTATATATATATATATATATATATATATATATATATATATATATATATATATATATATATATATATATATATATATATATATATATATATATATATATATATGACACAGAACATGAATGCAAGATCCAATTAAATACCTTTTATTTTATAGTTAAAGGGATAGTCAAGTCCAAAAAAAACTTTCATGATTTAAATAGGGAATGCCATTTTAAACAACTTTCCAATGTACTTTTATCAGCCAATTTTGCTTTGTTCTCTTGGTATCCTTAGTTAAAAGCTAATTCTAGGAGGTTCATATGCTAATTTCTTAGACATTGAAGACTGTCTCTAATCTGAATGCATTTTGACAACTAGATGGCATTAGTTCATGTGTTTCATATAGATAGCATTGAGCTCATGCACGTGAAGTTATCCTGGAGCCAGAACTGATTGGCTAAAATGCATGTCTGTCAAAAAAACTGAAATAAGGGGGTAGTTTGCAGAGACTTAGATACAAAGGTAATCACAGAGGTAAAAAGTATATTTCTATAACAGTGTTGGATATGCAAAACTGGGAAATGGGTAATAAAGGGATTATCTTTCTTTTTAAACAACAACAATTCTGGTGTTGACTGTCCCTTTAAAACATTTAACTTTTTGGGCCAAGGATAGTCATTTTTGGAAAATGAAGCTGTAATATAAACTTCTACCAGTGTTTGCAATATTTTTTTTGAATTTTTTATTTATTATTATTATTATCATAATGTTTAAAAACTGTGTTGAAATGTGTTGATATTCCCTCAATTATTATTATTTTGTAATCTAAAATCAGGCAACACAAATAGAGAAAGCAGATACTGAAGCAAAAGCACAAACCCGAAGCATAGGTTTCAAACATTATGATAACAATAATATATTAAGCTTTTTAACAAAAAAAAAAAAAAGATTGAAAAAGTAAAACAAACACTTTTAAACAAATTGCACACACAGCTTAATTCAGTGCTCCCCCTTCAGAGCAAGCTACATGCATATCAGTTATTGATAATTTGCTTTCCTGACTGAGGTATTTAGAGTCTGACAGTGTAGAAGTTTAAAGGGACACTGAACCAGTTATTGATAATTTGGTTTCCTGACTGAGGTATTTAGAGTCTGACAGTGTAGAAGTTTAAAGGGACACTGAACCAGTTATTGATAATTTGGTTTCCTGACTGAGGTATTTAGAGTCTGACAGTGTAGAAGTTTAAAGGGACACTGAACCCAAATTTTTTCTTTCGTGATTCAGATAAAGCATGGCATTTTAAGCACCTTTCTAATTTATTCCTATTATCACATTATCTTCTTTCTCTTGGTATCTTTATTAGAAATACAAGAATGTAAGTTTAGATACCGGCCCATTTTTGGTGAACAACCTGGGTTGTTCTTGCTGATTGGGGGATAAAATTCATCCACCAATAAAAAAATGTGCTGTCCAGAGTCTGAACCAAAAAAAGCTTAGATGCCTTCTTTTTCAAATAAAGATAGCAAAAGAACGAAGAGAAATTGATAATAGGAGTAAATTAGAAAGTTGCTTAAAATTGTATGCTCTATCTTAATCACAAAAGAAAAAAATTGGGTTCAGTGTCCCTTTAAGAGTGTTTAACACATGCAGAAAAAAAAAGTACTCTAACAAAATATAAAGTTTTATTTTTTATTGAATGTCCTTTAACATATTTAAATTGCAACATTTAATGAGTTTAAATTTTTTACATTTGGCAAAAATATAGTAAAGAAAAAGGATGCTGCCTTTCTTTACCTACAATTCTGGTGTATTGGGAAAATCTCTGTAGATGCACCCAGATATGTAGGTAAGCTATGATTGTCCAATGTAAATCTATTTGAATTACTTTTGTAAATGGTAAGAAATAAGTAATAATAATACAACGATAGAGGAAGTGTAGAACACACCATGGCATTATAAAGGCAGAACATTTTACCTGTGTCCCAAACAATTAGATATATTAACCTGCAGTTTGTAGGTCAACACACCTAGGAAAAACAAGTTTTTGTTGTTACAAATAGTTTTTTTAACCCTTGACAATAGAAAAGTTAAAATAGTTTGTAAGTTGGGTTATATTAACCCCATCACAGCTGGAGAATTGTTAGCATTTTTGCTATCACTTTAAATAGATTCTTTGTTATTTTATTTTTAATTTACCTATAATATATACAGGGATATATATATATATATATAATATATATATATATATATATATATATATATATATATATATATATATATATATATATATATATATATATAAGAAAAAAAAATATATATATATATATATATATATATATATATATAAAAATATATATATATATATATATATATATATATATATATATATATATATACACACATATATATATATATATATATATATATATAAAATCCACTGAAATAAGTGCACTCCCACGAACAGTAAATTTCAAATTTCAATTCTGCCAGGGTGCTATAGAAAGTTCAAATATCCAAGTTTTAACGCAAGCACTCACTGGACTTGATACAGGTGAAATAAAAAGTGTTTTATTCCATATAAACAAGTCCAGTGAGTGCTTGCGTTATAACTTGGATATATATATATATATATATATATTATATATATATATATATATATTTATTATTATTAATATTATTATTATTATTATCTTTGTTTTGTTTTTTATTTATTTTTTAAATGAGGTTGAAGAGAAAAAAAAAATTGTAAACATACAATAGTCCATCTACACAGGGTGAGTACAAAATACAGTGTTACAACAAAAGTTTGGAACAGTAGATATAAATTATCCTATTCAATGGCTAAAGTTAAACAATGATAATAACACCGACGAAGAGTAACCTGTGCAGAGGTGTGAAAGACCTCTTTTTCTATAAACCAAGTTACAACAGATATGCTTATATGTAAAAATGGGCAGTAGCATGGTTTGGGGGGGTGGGAAAGTCAGTGGACCAGAGATCTTTGAGTAAATAGTTAAAAATATTCCAGCAGAAGATTTACATTGGGTATATAAATTTATGCTACTTAGGGGGAGCGTACTATAATGCTAAACCAAGGTATGTAGCAAAAGCTAATGCTGCATGAGGAATTACATCCCATACTGTAGAATAGGTGTCTCCAAGCTACTATAAACGGCATTAGTAATATAACAGAACGCAGCTTCAATTAGGGTTAAAGCATGTGTACCATGGTATCCTGACACATAAGCCTCAAGCAGCCATAAGAAACTTATTGATAGGATGTAGAATGCATATACAACAATAAACAAACCTCTATGGAGGCAGATATTAAGAAAATCAACATTAGTTCAAAACCATACACATATGATAAATAGACATTACATCTGGAAGAAGTACGTAAAGTAGGGTCATGTTAGAACCAAGGAACTGTTAATCTAACTAGTGAAATTGAGAAACCTTTATGGTCCGTTCACGTAAGCTGGGTAAAGAAACTCTAGGAGTAGTTGGGCCAAGGTCGAAAATATGAACTATGATGTAATAAAATATGTAGGACTATATAGGAAAGGGAGATGGGCTATAATGGGGCTATTAGAGTGTAGAAATGCATGGATAGTATCCGCATGAACAGATACAACGTCTAAAATAAAGAGAGATAAGTCATTAGTGATATATGCCTATATAAATCTTTAAGATTCTATACAATTAGTCTGGGATGAACACATATAAATATAGAAGTGGGAGAACAGTCAGTGACCCTTGACTACACATAAAAAATATGAAGAGCTGTCATAGTGTTTTCGACAGTACCAAATCCTAATCTAAAAATGTATTATATGTTCACATTGGTCCCGACTAATTCCCTATATATTGATGTTATATATACCTAAGTGAAGCTTAAAAGCTATGTTATGTTAGGGCCATGGGTCAATAACATTTCAAGTAAATGCAAAACAAATAAACTACATAATCATATCATCTACGTTTTAGTACTAGGCCCTGATGTAAATGTTAATCAAACTAGCAAATATTCTTAATATATGTAACTGTTACTTTCCATCTCAGAATTAGCTTCAAAAGTAGGTGATGAACAGTAAAGAATAAACCAATATTCAAACGTTTAACTCTGGAGTGCAATGTAAATTCCCGCACCAACAAAACCACTGTTGGAAAAAAGATAGCACTATATCTCCTACCCCCAGCACAGTAATAATGACTAAAAGAACCCAACAATATTACCCTAAGTAGGCCCTCAAACAATAACTAGGGGGCAGCTATGTAGTAACAGTATAGGTGAAGATCTAAGGTATCTATATGGAGATCCTAGGTACTTCTAAACTCTCAAAGGAGCAACATTATAGATTTGGGCAGGTAAATCTCACATTCATATTTCTTGTTTGTTTACCATATAAGGTTATATAGGTATTATTATGTACTATATCAGATCTATAGAGAAAGCAGAGTTGCAGTATGTAGGCAGGAACTCCAGAGCTGTTCACTGTGTAAACTGCATTGGGCGTATCAGTAACAGCGAATAAAGAGAACTAAGCATAGGGGGGGATGGTTAGATAATAATCAGCACCAGGAAGAGAGATAAAAAAAAAACCTAAGGGGGGGTCTCATGAGATTGAGGAGGGTTTACAGGGGGACATAAAATCTTTAGGGTATGTGTAGGATATGTCAGGTGCCCTTGTGAAATAGTAACCTATGACTTGGGATTCTAGTTAGTTAGAGGTAGATCCTGTGCTTTAGTTTACAGCTTAGGACTGAGTATAGTGGACCCCAATGTCTCAGCCGCTGACAGAAGAGTCACCAGAATCTAAACAGAAACGTGCAAAAACTAATACAAAAGGGTAAAAACCCCATGGGAACCTTATATAGGCAAAAATACGTCTTAGGGAACTTGAATTATCATTAAGGCTCATGTAGAGAATAAGTATGAAAGTATGAAATAAAAGTGGATAAGAGAGTGTCTTATAAAGTGCTACATTAGCAATCTTAGATCAGTAAGGTGGAAACCTCTGATAATAGGAAGTAATCATAGGAAAATATAAAATCACACTGAGAGAAAATAAAACAAGAAAACAATGAGGGTTGACTTAAACACATTAACTTTTGAGTAACTGAGTATCAGAAAAAAAAACAAAAAAACATTTGCAGTCATGCACTATACCATTTGTAGTTATGTACAGTGTGATATATGAATGTTCTCATAACATGGAAGGTTTTCAGCCTACACCGACTTATGATAAAGAAAAATACAGAATCCCCCTGCAAGGCATTCAACTATTTCCCTGAGGTTCCTCCATGTACCTTGCCATTCTGAGGAGCGATCTGGAACTAGTAACTGTGATTGACCTGGTAAGAGACTTTGATCTTCTATTGCAATTGCCTAGTGTAGGAGGATCGGGCATCGCCATGACCCTCTAGACCTTTTAAAATTTGGACAGTAGATAAATGTTTCCCTCCTCTCAGGAGTAGAGTGAAGATCCCTTATAGTAATGTTTTCCGGATCGACAGGAGACCGTGTTGCGCAACTAGCCGTAACCGCTTCTGTTAGAGGGACCACTCCGCGTTTACTGTAGAAGAGTGCTTTTAGTGTGTGCTCTGCAGCATGGCAGTAAATAGATGCGGAAGCGGTTTTCTTTTCCAGCGAGTCAGAAGAGGCTTCCTCAGATACCATGGTGAGTGCTTGGCCCACATGCTTTCTCGGGTATGCGTTGCGGGCTTTCTCCGTTCACTGAGTCTTCCTGTCTGTGAACCATTTTCGGTAATCCGAGACCGCCCAATCGGCCACTCACCAGCCCGCCTGCTGCTAGGGCTAAAGTGCTTACAGTGGGTCTGCCAGCGATGAGCAGGTTGCGAAGCTCAAGCTGTAAGGCTTGATGGTGGTGGTCCATAAGTTGAATTAGTTTTCTTTCCCCATTTGTCCAGGGCTTCCATAGTTTAGCACTAGCTCGCAGATTTGCAGTGTAGTAGGTAATACCTAATTAGTGGGATGGATGGTTCTTTTTTAACTTGAGAGAAGTGTCCAAGTAAAGATATGCCCGCGTGGCTTTCTGAATAGCGTAGCTCAGGAATGCTGTCAGTAATCAGCTTCAAAGTCTCACAAATAAAATGTCCTTGATATCTTTGCTCAAGTGGTCAAGTATTAGGCTGGCTAATTAGCCTGTAATATCATATAAATATAATTTAGACCAGGGAGCTTTACCTAAACGCTCCTGCTGCTTTCAGAAGTTGGCTCCGCCCCCGAGCATGAAGTTTTAAGACCATCTTTATTTTTTTTTTTAAAGTATACAACCCAAGGCATTCATCTAGGCCACTGGTTTTTAAAACCTGTCCTCAGGCCTCTCTAATAGCCAGGTTTTTCAGGATTACCTTGTGTGAGAGCATGTAAAATAACCATGTTTAGTCTAATCAGATGATTATTTCAACCTGTGCTCTAGTTCAGATATCCTCAGAATCTGGTCTGAGGACAGGTTTGAAAACCAGTGATTTAGGACCATTTTGGTATATTTGATGCAAGTATTTGGCTGCCAAATACAATCATATAAAAAATAACTTTTTAACTTTTTAACACGCTTTGAGTTTCACATAGAAATTATTTTCACACAACTACTGCAGTCATAAGACAAATCTTGGCGAAAGCTTCTCTGATGTCTCTGATGTCCCCTTTCTTCAGAAACAGCAGAAATGCATGGATTTGCCTTTGGTTTTTCGAAATTAGAAGGCTGTTAATTGCAGCTAAGCACCACACTTTTAAAATTTTTGGCAGTAAAGGGATTAATCAGTTAGCTTGTGAAGTAAAATTTTGCAGCAATGTATAGATTACCCTATCAACCCCTTATCCCTACCTGATCCCTGCAAAACAGCAGTCCCCCCCACCCCACTTGTCACAACAATCATAGGTACTGGCAGACAGTATGCAGTTTAGGGCTTTTATTATTATTCTATATTATGTTTTTTTAAAAAGTTTTAGTGCAGGGATCCTTCCTTACTCTTCCACCTCCCTGACCCCCCCATCAGCTTTTTTACCCTTCCTCTGTCAACTGCCATGTTTGTTACTGGCAGCCTGTCTGCCAGTTACAAATTATTAAATTTAAAAAAATATTTAATAAATATTTATTTGTTCCCGTAGTGTAGGGTTTCCACTCACCTTCCTCTTCTCCCCCCTCCAAGTGATTACATTAAACCCACCCCTCCCCCTTGCTTGCTGGGCCTCCCACCAACCTCCTTCCTCTCCTCCCACCTTTCCCACTCAGCACCAACAAATGATCGTTTGAGAGTGTGACACAGACAGAGGCAAAGACGACAGCGAGGATGCAACACGTGCCTCTGTGCTGGGCGTAGGTACTACGTCAACACAGTATGCTGGACAAAGTACTGTACCTACGTCCTATTGGTGCGATGGTTAAAATATACAGTATATTAACGTTCTTAGAGGAATAAAGGTTTTTATACTATGAAACATATCTCCACTGGAGTAAACAGATTGTAATGTATTACAATAAACAGTGTTGCATGTTCAGTTCTGGAAGAATATAAGTACAGGTAGTCCTCAGTTTACGCCAGGGTTAGGTTCCAGAAGGAATGGTTGTAAAGCGAAACCGTTGTAAATTGAAACCCAGTTTATAATGTAAGCCAATGGGAAGTGAGGGAGATAGGTTCCCTAATACATTATTTTTAAAGCTTTGAAATGAAGACTTTAAATGCTAAACAGCATTATAAACCTAATAAAATAATCACACAACACAGAATATATAATTAAACTAAGTTAAATGAACACAATTTTTTTTTGCTAAACAGCATTATAAACCTAATAAAATAATCACACAACACAGACTTCACTTGCATTTATCTGCAAACAGTTCTTTCTATGCATTCCAATATGGACTGATTTATAGACAGGAAGATTGTGTTCCTTTGAAATCTGCTCGATAGCTCAGGTTTGGTTAAACTGATTAATTTCAGCTTGCTTGGCTGCGCTGCAACACAAGCGGACAGCTCCACCTACTGGCTATTTTAATAAATGCACTGCTTCTCAATAGCAGTCACATGACTGGGGGAAAAAAGGTTGTTATTCTGAAACGGTGTAAATTGAACTGTTGTAAAACGAGGGCCACCTGTATAACATTATTGTATTATATATTCATTATTTATTTTGAATGCATCTGAAAATTGTGCTTTTTCCACTTTCTCCCAGGGAGGCTTTGTTTAATACTGTTATCTTATTTTCTGTGAACATTTGTTTCACTTCAGCCCCTTTCTTACATTGTCTGTACCTATTTTGTTTTTGTTTTTAAGGGGAATATCCATTTTTGAATCAACAATGATGATATGAAAAACATTCTTTGCAATAGCAGTGAGCATACTAGGTAGTTTAGGTGTGAATATTATTTATATTTAGCTATTAGATGGAGATTAGAAAGGAATATATGTATGTTTGTTTAAATACCTATTTAATAAATTATTAATTAGCTGAATCAGTGTACCACATTAAAGGGACAGTGTACTGTACAATTGATTTCCCCTAAATGTCTTTCCAATGACATGTTATACAAGCAGCAGAGTATAACATGTTTGATAAATTGTTAATTTGGAATTATTTTTGTATGTAAAGTAGCTAAAATGTGGAGCAATTGGCCATGCGGGAACGGAGGGCGACATTGCATAAGCTTGTGAAATATGAAATGAGGGCAGCATATTGCTACACGCTTGCCATGAGGCTGGGTGAGTAAAGTTAATGAGAGCGATCCTTGTCCGCCCACCTGAAGATAAATGGAGCCATAAATGTAAAATAGGTTTATTAATTAAATAAATTCTTTAACAGTGAATTAAAGGGATATGAACTATGATCGGTAGCTGGACTGGAAAGAACTCAATGGTGTATATGTATGTACTTGTATGTGTGTGTGTATATATACAGTTTTTATATATTTGTGTGTATATGTGTATATATACAGTGTATGTGTGTGTGTGTGTGTGTGTATGTATATATATATATATATATATATATATATATAAAATTTAACGGGTAAAAAAAGATAGTGAAGATGTGTGAATTACAGTGCATTGTATATATGTTTGATGCAGTGACTCGATACACTCTGAGAAGATTTATAATGTTACATCGGGTTTTACCCACAGCCGCTTGGGTAATGTCAGGTTTACCTGGGTAATGCTAGGATTACCCAATTTTATACTTTACCTGCAACATATATATATGTGCAATGATTTAGACTTATATTTTAATAGAAAATCATAATTTAATAGTAAGTGGAAACTTTCACTATTTGACCTTCAATGCAATATTGTTTTAGCGCTCAAGTGATATCCAACATTAGTTTTTCATAGCACCCATAAAAGTCTCTTATGTGAGGAATTTAGCTCACCCTCGTGATCTGACCTCCAGATATCATAGGCTTTTGTTCAAGCACTAATATATTACTTTCAAGTTGTAAAAATAAAAGTGCTATAAATTTGAGTTGTGATGTTAGCATACAATAGCATGAATATTTTTTCACCCCACTTGTAATCTTGCCTATAATAAATGTCTTGCAGCAGATGTAGTGCTATATTCTTGTTGAGCAGGTCTTGGCCAATGTTTGGGGGCTGCATACATATGCCAGACCTGATTGGTTAATTGACTGACTCTTTTTTATGTGGCGGTGCATTGCAGGTCCTAAGCAGACTTAGGTATACTCAGGTTTATTATTGAAGCTATGGGTGCTAGCAATTGCCAATGGTGATGCAGCACTGTCTGGTGAAATATAAGAATGCACAAAAGTTCTCTTGTGCAATCCCACCCCCTGCTCTCATGCGACCAATCATCACTTCTCAATCATCTTCGTCTGATTAGTCTGGGGTGATTTTAATCTATCACCTTTGACTTTAGGAAGGGCTTTATGGCAGCTACTTCTTAAATTGTGGTTGTAGTCTCACAAATGCAGCTTCATAAATGAGCCCATAGAACTGTGTGTTTAACCCCTTTGCAGGGAAACTATTATAATATAAAAATTTTCTTTCTTCAAAAAGTAATGGCTACTACTCTATACTCATCTTACTTGACCCCTCAGCTGCCTTAGACACCGTAGACCACCCCCTCCTGCTACAGACTCTCAGCTCTCTCGGTCTCCGTGACACTGCCCTCTGTTAAATCCACTTTTATCTCTCTAACAGGTCCTGTTCTGTGTCATTTGCTAGAGTCTCCTCTTCTTCATTGCCTCTGTCTGTTGGGGAACATCAAGGCTCTGTCCTGGGTCCTCTACTCTTCCCTATTTATACTTCTTCACTGGGTAAACTTATCAACAGCTTCGGCTTCAAATATCACCTCTATGTTGATGACACTCAGATCTACCTCTCCACCCCTTGCTCACTCTCCCTCTTTTCTTTCTTATGTCAGCGACTACTTAGTCTGTATTTCTTCCTGGATGGCTTCTCACCACCTAAAGATTAATATGTCCAAGACTGAGCTCTTTCTAATCCTCCATTATAGCTGTATTCCATTTTATGACTTCTCTATCACTGTCGGCTGCATCACAATCTCCCCAAAACCCCAAGTCCCTTGCCTCGGAGCTACACTTGTTTCCAATCTGTCCTTCATCCCCCACATTCAATTGGTCTCTTCTCCCAGCCGCAACCACCTACGCAATATCTCCAAAATTCATCTGTTTCTGAGCGCTGACACCACTAAGAAACTAAAACACTCCCTCGTAATTTATTAACTTGACTACTGCAATAACCTACTAACTGGCCTTCCTCTGTCCCACCTCTCCCTCCCCCTTCAATCCATACTAAATACCTCTGCTAGGATAATTCACCTTTCCCGCCACTCTGTATCTACTGCACGTCTTGGTGAGTCTCTTCAATGGCTCCCTACACCGCCGCCACCTACATTATACTTATTAACCCCTAAACAGCCGCTCCCGGAGCCCACCGCCACTCTGATAAACTTATTAACCCCTAAACTGCCGCTCACAGACCCCGCCGCAACTAAATACAGTGTTTAACCCCTAAACCGCCACTCCCGGAGCCCACCGCCACCTACATTATATTTATTAACCCCTAATCTGACCCCCTACACCGCCGCAACTATATTAAATTTATTAACCCCTAATCTGCCACCCCCTACACCGCCGCAACTATATTAAATTTATTAACCCCTAAACCTAAGTCTAACCATAACCCTAACACCCCCTAACTTAAATATAATTTAAATAAATAAATATTCCTAGCACTAAATAAATTATTCCTATTTAAAACTAAATACTTACCTATAAAATAAACCCTAAGATAGCTACAATATAACTAATAGTTACATTGTAGCTATCTTAGGGTTTATTTTTATTTTACAGGCAACTTTGTATTTATTTTAACTAGGTACAATAGTTATTAAATAGGTCCTAGTTAAAACAAATACAAATATACCTGTAAAATAAAACCTGACCTAAGTTACAATTACACCCAACACTACACTATACACTACTACTACACTATAATTAAATTAATTCCCTAAATTAACTACAATTAAATAAAATAGGGCCCTCAATCCCTCCTGTATGTGTTTGTAAATTTTGTCCTGTATCTTACAAGTCTTGTATTGTTTTATTTAAATGAATTGTATCCATGGACAGCGCTGTGGAATATGTTGGCGCTTAATAAATAAAGTATAATAATAATAAATACAATTATCTAAAGTACAAAACCCCCCCACTAAATTACAGAAAATAATAAAATAATTACAAGATTTTTAAACTAATTACACCTAATCTAATCCCCCTAACAAAATAAAAAAGCCCCCCAAAATAAAAAAAGCCCTACCCTAAATTACAAATAGCCCTTAAAAGGGCCTTTTGCAGGGCATTGCCCCAAAGTAATCAGCTCTTTTACCTGTAAAAAAAAATTACAACCCCCCAACATTAAAACCCACACCACCAACCCTACTCTAAAACCCACCCAATCCCCCCTTAAAAAAACCTAACACTAACCCCTTGAAGATCACCCTACCTTGAGAAGTCTTCACCCAACCGGGCTGAAGTCCTCAACGAAGCCGGACGAAGTGGTCCTCCAGACGGGCAGAAGTCTTCATCCAAGCCGGGCAGAAGTCTTCATCCAGACGGCATCTTCTATCTTCATCCATCCGGCGCGGAGCGGCTCCATCTTCAAGACATCCGACGCGGAGCATCCTCTTCATCCGGAGTCTTCTTGAACAATGACGCGTCCTTTAAGTGACGTCATCCAAGATGGCGTCCCTTAAATTCCGATTGGTTGATAGAATTCAGCCAATTGGTATTAAGGTAGGAAAAATCCTATTCGTTGATGCAATCAGCAAATAGGATTGAAGTTCAATCCTATTAGCTGATCCAATCAGCCAATAGGATTGAGCTTGCATTCTATTTGCTGTTCCAGTCAGCCAATAGAATGCAAGCTCAATCCTATTGGCTGATTGCATCAGCCAATAGGATTTTTCCTACCTTAATTCTGATTGGCTGATAGAATTCTATCAGCCAATCGGAATTGAAGGGATGCCATCTTGGATGACGTCACTTAAAGGACCGGTCATTGTTCAAGAAGACTCCGGATAAAGAGGATGCTCCGCGTCGGATGTCTTAAAGATGGAGCCACTCCTCGCCGGATGGATGAAGATAGAAGATGCCGTCTGGATGAAAACTTCTGTCTGTCTGGAGGACCTCTTCTGCTCAGCTTGGATGAAGACTTCTGCCCCCCTAAGACTTGTTAGGGGGATTAGATTAGGTGTAATTAGTTTAAAAATCTTGTTTTATTTTATTATTTTCTGCAATTCAGTGGGTTTTTTTTCTTACTTTACTTTAATTTTATTTAATTTGATTTAATTGTAGTTAATTTAGGGAATTTAATTTTAGTGTAGTGTTAGGTGTAATTGTAACTTAGGTTTTATTTTACAGGTATATTTGTATTTATTTTAACTAGGAAGTTATTAAATAGTTGATAACCATTTAATAACTATTGTACCTAGTTAAAATAAATACAAAGTTGCCTGTAAAATAAAAATAAACCCTAAGATAGCTACAATGTAACTATAAGTTATAGGTAAGTATTTAGTTTTAAATATGAATAATTTATTTAATGCTAGGAATATTTATATTTATTTAAATTATATTTAAGTTAGGGGGTGTTAGGGTTAGACTAAGTTTAGGGGTTAATACATTTAATATAGTGGCGGCCGTGTAGGGGGGGCAGATTAGGGGTTAATAAATTTAATATAGTGGCGGCGGTGTAGGGGGGGCAGATTAGGGGTTAATAAATATAATGTAGGTGGCGGTGGGCTCCGGTACCGGCGGTTTAGGGGTTAAACACTTTATTTAGTTGCGGCGGGCTCCAGGAGCGGCAGTTTAGGGGTTAATACATTTATTAGAGTTGCGGTGGGCTCCGGGAGTGGTGGTTTAGGGGGTAAACACTTTATTTAGTTGCGGCGGGCTCCAGGAGCGGCAGTTTAGGGGTTAATACATTTATTAGAGTTGCGGTGGGCTCCGGGAGCTGTGGTTTAGGGGGTAAAACAGTTAGTATAGTGGCGGTGTTTAGTGACAGGGTACCAATAAAGCTGGGAAAAAGCCAAAGAGCAGCGAGATCGATGACTGTTAGTTAACAACAGTCCGCTGCTCATCGCACCATACTTTTTGACAGCTTTTTTGATAATTTTGGAGAATGTATCCAGGTCCACTGCAGCGATGTTAGGCGATCTTAGGCGAGCGTATTGGTGCCGTCGAATGCAGGTAAGTTGACAGCTTGATAAATAGATGCCAAAATATCTTTCATGCACCTCCCTCTAATTATGGCTGCAGCCATTTTGGAACCTAGGTTTCACTGCAGGTATCTGAAGGAGAGTTGCTGCACATACGTAACTACACGTCAGCACTGAATTGCAGAGGAAGTCAGATTTCAATGCCTGCACCCATGACTACAGGAAGGAGGGGAATAACCTCAATACTATGCTTATAAAATGCATTTTGTGTTTAATGTCCTTTTTAATACTTTAGGGAATATGCTATATGTTGAAATTATTTGATGCTTGTACCTTGCCATAGCTTCTGTAGCAGACAAACATATTTTACTCTTAGACTTTGGGCTAGATTACGAGTGGCACACAAACAAAAAGGGGTTTATTGCGGCTGTTTGCCCTTGTCAGGTTTTTCGCTTATATTACTAGTTGAAAGTAAATGCTATCACCGGATTAGCGCAACCTCAGAGCTCTGGTTAAATATTTTGTAAAAAAAAAAAAATTAACAAAACAACTCAAAAATAAAATATAAAGTACAGTCCCACACATAATAACGTAAAGATACATACATATACATGTCTAAATATGCATGTGTGTATGTGTATATATATATATATATATATATATATATATATATATACAAATTTAGGAAAATCAAGAGAGGAGTATGGTTGTATGTATTGCCATTATATATTCAGCAAGGAGTTATAGTCCATTAGGATTGGTTACACTGTTAGTATTGACTGACACTTCATAACCAGACCCCTTATTTTAAAAGACTAGTGATTATTCTTCCAGGATAACTTGCGGAGACACTGATTACTTAGACATTCGCCTCTTTTAGGTAATATCTACCCCCAAATTGCAGCCTTAGCTTGCTTGGCGACAAATGTAAAATACAAACAGTCTCCCACGTGTCAAGTAATTTCCTTCCAAACATATGTCATGCCTCAATCGGCCAAAACATACCTCCGTTAGCCTTTGGAATCACTGCAGGAGCAGGATACTCACATCCAAGGTTTCAGTGTTTGTTCACTTTGGAAATGGAATGCACTTGTCAGTACTCCCGTTGTCCACTTCCTCCGCCTGTCTTGCAGGTCCGATGCTCCCGATATCCTCACCGCGTGAGATGATGACGTCGTCCTTTGGGGTGTGTGTCAGATAACCAATCCTAATGTGGCAAAACTGGAAAACAGACTGTGAGCGTGGTAAGTCGGTTCAATAATGTTATGTAGCATAAAGTGGAACCACCGCTCAATGTATAAAAAATAAACAACTTTATTCGTAACCTTTAAAAATATTGGATAACAAGCAACCTATATAAAACATAGCGTTTAGAGGAGCGCAGCAAAAAGGGCTTACGCGTTTCGGCAAACTTCCATAATCATAGCCTGATTTAATGCTATCACCCCTGTGTTTAAAAATCTTGAGAGGTAAAATGATTGGATAATCAGATAGCACCTCCCCTCACTAGCACTAATGTAGTATGGATAGCCAAACCTGTTATAATGTGAACCTATTGTGTATCCATATGTGACTAATTCTATATATATTTGTACATATGTTGCAAAAATGAGCACAGTATTAATGTAGAAGCATAACATTCTGTATCTTACAGAAAAAAAGTGATACTAAAGTGATGCGATCTTAACCTGGTTACTATAATTGTAAGTTGTACAATTGTACATGTGTATGATCAGATTGTGGGCTGTATCCTCACACACAGGGGCCCATTTAAAAAGCTCCATAGGGAGCTTGTGGGCCTGTGTTTCTGGCAAATCTTCAGACTCGCCAGAAACACCAGTTATGAAGCAGCGGTCTAAAGACCGCTGCTCCATAACCCTGTCCGCCTGCTTTGAGCAGGCGGACAGACATCGCCGCAATTCAACCCGATCGAGTACGATCAGGTTGATTGACAGCTCCCTGCTGGCGGCCGATTTGCCGTGAGTCAGCAGGGGGCAGCATTGCACTAGTAGCTCTTGTGAGCTGCTGGTGCAATGCTGAATACGGAGAGCGTATTGCTCTCCGTATTCAGCGAGGTCTGGCGGACCTGATCCGCACTGTCGGATCAGGTCCGCCAGACCTTGTTAAATATAGGCCATAGTGAAAGACGTAAATTTGTTTAAAAATAACTAACAAAGAAGATCTTTTTTATTTTTTTACAATAGGTTGACTTTTCAATATCACTTTATGAGTTTTTTTTTGTTTAATGGGCTATGTTTTTCTTTATCCTAAAATCAGTTCCAATTTCTAAGGTTATTTTATTCTTTGCATTCATTTATTTTTATATATGTCATACCCATAGCATTTTTCTTCATTTCTTTCTCTCTTTCTTTCTGACATTGTATATAAAACTCGTCCCATATACATGCCAGTGCTATTAGCTTATATGTATTTAAGAGGAGAGTGCATTTGAAAGTTAAAAAGTTGCATGACATTTGAAGTTAAGTTCAAAGTATTGTTTATTATTAAACAAAAAAAGAAAACAGATGAGTTGAACATTGGATTTGAATTTCTCTATCTCCCGATGCTTTGCAGGTTTTGTTTAAACATTCATTGAACTTTTTTTTGTTTAATTGTTAACTTTAGTTCTTAAAGCCAATTTTGCACCAATTGAAAAAAAGTTTAACTTCCATATACTGCACTTATTCAGAATGTTTTTTTTTTTTTTTGTATACATCAAGACTAAGGAGCATAACATTACATCATAATTTGGTAATCTGAAAATGACCCATTATCTTCTGCTCTTTGTTAAAGGGACATCGTACACTAGATTTTCTTTGCATAAATGTTTTCTAGATGATCCATTATATAAAAATGTATAGTTTGCTAATTTTTTTTTAAGAACATTGTGCTAATTTTCAGACTCCTAACCAAGCCCCACAGTGCCAGATGTATACACAAGTTTACAGATTCCCGCAGACTCCTGTTTATGTTATCTGTCTTTTCATATGCAGGGAAGGGGGGAGGTGGGGAATGTCTGCTCTTTTTGTTTACCCAGCCCCTTTCAGTGGGTGTCCCAGACTATCTCATCAACAGCGCTAATCTGGAGCTTCTAAGTAAGTTTTTAAAAGGTTTTATACTAGATCACTATCTGTGCATATTCTTCTTTATAGTAGTGTCTATTACATGCAGTTATATGAAAATTGGTGTATACTGTTTAACATTTATTTGTTTTTCAGAATTCGAAAAATGTTTATAGTGCAACATTTTCCATGTGAAGACCACTAGTTTACTTAAATATTTCAGTTTCGTAATGATGGGGTTTTTTTTTTTGGTTTTTTTTTTTGCAGTTTTCTGCTGTTACAATGTTTTAGTCTCAGACAAATAGGAACGTGACATGTCATTGTTTTTACTCCTAGACTAATACACTTGGCATGTCATCAAATAGCAACATGGCAGCTTTCTTGTTGGATAATTTGTATTTAGTGCAATTACCTTTTTGTAATAATTGTATTTCAATGTATTTGACATACTTTTTTTGTGACTTAACTGTAAGATCTGAAGTTACTGATGCTGTCTCATTTATGCCCCCCCTCGACACACAGACACTGCTTGGCTCCACTGACGGGATGCTGTATTATTCTAGCAGTGCGTAAAAATGTAACTTTGGCAGCAGCAGGAAGGGGCTGCAAGGGGTTTTAGCCCCAAGTCTGGATCGGTAAAGCATGAATGTGCACTAAACAACAACCCTTAGAAGTTATAAAAGGACTGACAGACATAGAAATAACAACAAAGCTCTTTCCTCTATAACACTGTTTTTCATACCTGTCATCAGGCCTCCCTAACAGGCCAGATTTGTGGATATCTGAACTAGAGCGCAAGTGAAATAATCAGCTGATTAGTAAACATGGTTATTTTATCTGCTCTCACCCAAGGTGATCCTGAAAATCTGGCTGTTAGGGAGGTCTGAGGACAGGTTTGAAAAACAGGGCTCTATAAATATGGTGAAATCTTTTCCTTGTTGTTGATGTACAATTATGATCACTGTCAACGACTTCCGATGGCATTGATCTTTGAAAGGCTGCAAGCATATTTGTTAAGAAATATGCTTTGGTAAAAAAAAACATACAGTGTAAAGAATGTAAGCTGCAGTGGGTAACTATGTACTAACACTTCCAAAAGAAAATTACATTTTTTGTTTCTGGTACAGAGGGGTAAACAATTGTTCTTTCTGTATTGTTGGCAGCTAAAGAGATTTGTGTTACTGGTGGCCCAGAAAGGGTAGAAATATAAGTCTGTATGGGTACTTGGTTTAATGAAGTAACTATGTGTCACTGGCAGTTATTGGTTACAATCACAAATCTGTGTATGTTGCTGTCACAAAGGGCAAAATGTACTATCCCTGCAGGTGGACAGATTTGCAATCAGTTAACCTATTCACCTACACTTGTGATGTTGCATTGCACAGCAATATTTAATATGGCACTGTGACGGATACCCCGACTGGGTAGCTCCGCCAAACGGGTCCTGCTTCCTTCCTGCTGACTGCAGCTATGTAGCTGGCAAGTGCCCACAGCCTGTAGCCACCCCTGATGCCCAACAGCACCAGTACTCAGGGTCCCACCCTGTGGCAGACTCCAGCTACCCGGACTGAGTAGCTCTGCTTCCTTTGCCTGCAACAGGCTGCTATGTAGACCAGGAAAGTGATTTTAGCTGGAGCCAACCCAAATAACTAGACACACTAGCATTCAGGTTAAACAGGAACTGATTTTATTGAAAACACACACTCCTTTTATACAGACAACTCATCTTGATAAGTTGTCTTTCCCGCCCCTCCAGACTGACCGGCGCCTCCATAGGAGCCACAGTCCCACATAATCTCAATACCTAGGGGTGGCGGTTTCGGGGTGATCCCGGTGGAGCGGCTGTTCTTTACTCATTTTAAAGCTCTCGGTCCCCAGATTTCACAGTCCAAAAATCAGCATGATTCATTACTGGGGACCAGAGTTACAGTCCGTTGAAGTTATGGGGTTAGGGGTGTCCAAAACCCCCAATTCCCAAATAAGCTCCCCTCCGGTAATTCCCCCACCTCTTGTCCTCCCTAGGGGCTACTAATCCCCAAAAGAGTGGAGCTCTGGGGCACATGGTTGCTGGAGCGACCAGGGGTAAAGTTAGCGGGTGTCCTGCTGTCCTGTGGCTGACTGGGAACTCCAGGAGCCTGGACCGTCCGAGAGGGGTTAGGTGGGTGTCCGTGGTGGGGCGGCCGACTGTGAGTTCCAGGAGGTTGGCCAGCCTAGGAGGGTTTTCCTGGTCATACCCCAGCTCTTCATAAACAAGCAAACCAAAGCTTCCACTGAGAAACAACAGGGATGAGGTTGTAGGGGGTATGGATTTAACCCTTGCAGCCCAGTATCCGGGACAACTCCCCCCTTCCAGTTCGGCAGACCCGGCTAGATCCCCACGGGTCTACTGGGGGATGTCTGAGGCGCATTCTATTTCAGTCTGCCGGGAAAGTCCATCGGCATTCCCATTGCTCTTTCCCGGCCTATACTGAACGTTAAAGTTAAAGGACTGCAGGGCTAAACTCCATCTTAGTAGACGTCCATTATCTCCCGACACTCGATTAAGCCACACCAGGGTGTTGTGATCGGTGAGGACAGTGAAGGGTCTTCCATAGAGGTACGGTTGTAATTTCCTGAGGGCCCATACCAGTGCCAGGCATTCCTTCTCCACCGCCGCATAGCCTACCTCCCTGGGCAGCAGCTTCCTACTGATGTAGGCTATGGGGTGGTCTTGTCCTTCTTCGTCTAGCTGGCTTAGTACTGCTCCCAATCCAAACGTGGAGACCTGGGTCTTAGTTCGAGGAGTGGGCCAGTTTGCCACTGCCTTAACCTTGGCGGGCTCCGGCCGCAGCCTACTCGTTGGCCCAGGTACTGGACTTCCGAGCGGCCTATGGTGCATTTGTGGGGTTTCAGGGTCAACCCGGCGGTTTTGAGGCGATCTAGAACGTTGCCCAGGTGGATCAAATGATCCTCCCAGGTGTCGCTAAAGATGGCAATGTCATCCAAGTAGGCACAGGCATAGTCTTGGAGGCCATCCAGCAGGCGATCCACCATCCTCTGAATGGTGGCTGGAGCATTCTTCATCCCAAACGGCATGACCTTAAACTGGTAGAGGCCGAAAGGGGTGATGAAGGCGGACTTGGGAACGGAGTCAGGGTCTGGTGGGATCTGCCAATACCCCTTGCAGAGGTCAAGGGTAGTTAGGAAGTGACCCCTGGCGATTCTATCTAAGAGGTCATTGACGCGGGGCATGAGATAGACGTCGGTTGTGGCTCTGTCATTGATCTTACGGTAGTCAATGCAGAACCGGGTAGTACCATCTTTCTTGGGGACCAGCACCACCGGGGAGGCCCAGGGACTGTTGGACGGTTCAACAACACTGAGGCCCAACATTCCTCGGAGCTCCCGGTGCATACTGTCTCTGACAGCTTCAGTTACTCTGTAAGCTGCCTGTCTCAGGGGATCTTGTCCCGGGGTTTCCACTCGGTGCACAGCCCAGGGACATTGGAGAACATCTCCTGGCGGTCCTCTAGTAAATGCCGGATCTACTGTCTCTGTCCAGCTGCTAACCTCTCATTCAGGATTATGTTGGCTACTCCTTGAGGGGTCTCATCCGGCCCAGGGAGCTCTGGCATGGGAAGGCTCTCTGAGTCTTCCATGGCCGGGGCACAGATAGTGACTACATCTTGGGGTCTTTCTACATACTCCTTGAGCATGTTCACATGAAAGGTCCGTTGGACCCGATCATCGGAGCATTTTGCTACAAAGTAGGTGGTGTTATTCAATTGTTCCACCACCCGGTAGGGCCCTTGCCAGGAAGCCTGTAACTTGTTTGTTTTGACATATTTCAAGGCAAGAACCCTCTGCCCTACTGTGAGAATTTGGCTACGAGCATTACGGTCGTACCATCGCTTCTGTCTCCTTTAGGTGCCCTGCAGATTCTCCCGCACCATGGCAGTGACGTCCTTCAGCCGATCCCTGAACTTCAGGACGTACTTCACAATGGAGGGTCCTTCCTCCCCTGCTGATCCCTCCCAGTGGGCTTGCAACAAGTCTAGGGGCCCCCTTATTTTCTGGCCATACAGCAGTTCAAAGGGTGAAAACCTTGTGGACTCGTGGGGCACCTCTCTGTAGGCAAATAGGAGGTGCGGCAGGAATTTTTCCCAGTCTTTGTGAGTAGCCGAGAACGTCCGAAGCAATTGTTTCAGTGTCCCGTTAAACCGTTCACAAAGCCCATTGGTCTGGGGGTGATAAGGGGCACTGTACAGGGGTTTTATCCCACATAGTTCCCATAACTTTTGGGTGACCTCCGCTGTAAACTGGGTCCCCTGGACAGAGACCATTTCTTGGGGGAAGCCTACCCTGGTGATTACCCGGAGCAACGCACTGGCCACCGTCTCCGCCTGGATATTTGCCAGAGGTATGGCCTCTTGATACCTAGTGGCATAGTCTACTACCGTGAGTATGTATTTTTTTCCCGGACGGACTAGGTCTAGGTAGGGGCCCTACTATATCCACAGTGATTCTGCTAACGGGTTTGTCAATAACGGGGAGAGGGTTAAGGGGGGCTTTCGTATGGTCCCCGGTCTTCCCTACCTTCTGACACACTATGCAGGTCCTACAATATTCCTTAATTTCTTGTGTGATTCTGGGCCAGAAAAAGATCTGAGTAAGGCGATGGTGTGTTCGGGAGTTGCCTAAATGCCTGGCCAAGGGGATATTGTGCCCTTTTAGCAGCAGGTTGGACCGATATTTTTTCGGTACCACCAGCTGACGTTTGGGCACTGACCCTTTCTTCCGCTGGGAGACCCAATACAACAGGCCGCTTTCCCATTGGAACCGTTCTTCCCTGGGGATCAGTCCCTACTCGGTCTCGGAAGGGGGTAAGGGTCGGGTCGCTTAGAGTCTCTTGGGCAAATTCAGAAGAGGAGGCCCAGGATAGTTGGTCGGGAAGGAGGGCAGGGAGCGGGGTTGGGCATTGGGGCGTGAGGGTAGGCCGTCGGGGAAGGAGAGGAGTCGGGGTGGGGGGTCTTACCTGGGTCCCCCCCAGCTGTGGTGTGTTGGATTGCCGCTGAGCTTGCCTGCTGGTGGTTACTGGGCAGGTGTCCAGGGGAGTATCCCCAAAAAAGGTGGAAACAAGTAGGCCGAGGTCGTTTCCTAGTACAATATCTGCAGGAAGATCTTGCATAATGGCCACGTCCACAGTACGGGCTCCGGCACCCCAAACCAGATGGACATAGGCCATAGGGACTCGTATTTTGGCACCTCCAGACAATCGAACAGCAAGAGTTCTCCCAGTAGCGGTAGAAGCGGAGGCCAGATGAGGCTGGATCAGGGTAATGGTGGATCCAGTGTTCTGTAATCCCTGAGCCGCCTTTCCATTGACCCAAACGGTCTGGCAGTGGTGCTGACGGTTGTCTGTGGACGGCATCTTGTAGGGTGCTAACCTCCTCTTCAGCCCATTCAGGATAGTCAGCTGGTGCATAAGCATAGTGGGCAGCGGCTGGGTAGGTTGGGGCGGGAGCTCTCACCCAAGCTGTGGCTGGAGGTGTCTTGGCTGAGTGGCTGGCTGTTGTCGGACCCGACTTGGGCATTCCCGCCTGAGGTGGCCGGGGTGTCCGCAGGAAAAACATCCCTGTGAGTCCCTGACTCTGGCCAGAGGGACAAAGGCTGGACGGCCCGGAGGCTTATTGGTAGCCGCTGGGGGTCGGACTACCACCGAAGCTGCACGGGGAGTCGATTGCGGGGCAGAGCAAACTTGGTGGTGGGCATCTGTGTACTGATCTGCCAGGACAGCCGCCTGGTCTGCTGTGGTGGGCTGCCGGTCCTGGACCCATTCATTAATCTCGACTGGAATATGATTATAAAAATGTTCCAGTAGAAAAAGCTGTGCCACTTCTGCCCCAGTAGTGGCCTTGCAGCCGGCTAGCCAGGACGTCATCGACCGGGAGAATTGGTGGGTCCATTCTGTGAAAGGCTGTTCATCCTGCTTCCTTAGTGCCCGGAACTTCTGCCGGTGGGCCTCCGGTGTGAGCCCATATCGGGCAAGGATACGTTCTTTCACCTTGTTATAATCCTTTTGGTCCTCAGAAGGGGTAGTGTGGAAAGCTGCCAAAGCCTGCCCTGACAATTTACCGATCAGGACAGATAGTCTATCGGCATAGGTTACCCCCTGCAGTTCGCATTGGGTCTGAAAGACCTGAAGGTAACAGTCAATATCCTCCTCCTCCTCCTCCTCTTGCTTGTAGGCTCGAAAGGCCCCATGGGGTAACTTGTGCGGTCGAAGAGCCGGCACTCCATGGGCTGATGGAGCCCCTCCTATCGACTGGTGGATTTTTGCTAACTTGAGCTGGGTAACATCCGAAACGATCTTGGTGATGACCACCTCTGGTGGCCGGGTGTCATATAATGCCAACCGCCACTGCACTTCACGCTGTACATCAGACGTGGATGTTCCTGGAGTAGATACTGTACTTGCAGCTGAACTTGGCGTTGTAACGGATAGCTCATTGCCCCGGTCGTCATCTGACCCGCTGGCTGCCTGGTCCTCTCCCAGCATTTCTCTGGTGGGGGTAGTTCTGTTCCTGGTAGCCGCAGTCTTTCTTCGAGTCTCCATTCAATATTACATCTAGCTGGTGGTTTGAATGTCCCAGGAAGTTGGAAGCATCCCACCACTGCCAGCCAATGTGACGGATACCCCGGCTACCCCGACTGGGTAGTTCCGCCAAACGGGTCCAGCTTCCTTCCTGCCGACTGCAGCTATGTAGCTGGCAAGTACCCACAGCCTGTAGCCACCCCTGATGCCCGACAGCACCAGTACTCGGGGTCCCTCCCTGTGGCAGACTCCAGCTACCCTGACTGAGTAGCTCTGCCAGAGGTCCTTCCTTTGCCTGCAACAGGCTGCTATGTAGCCCAGGAAAGTGATTTTCGCTGGAGCCAACCCAAATAACTAGACACACTAGCATTCAGGTTAAACAGGAACTGATTTTATTGAAAACACACACTCCTTTTATACAGACAACTCATCTTGATAAGACCCTGGACAATCCCACTATTTTCCCACCATTCCCGCCCCTCCAGACTGACCGGCGCCTCCATAGGAGCCACAGTCCCACATAATCTCAATACCTATGGGTGGCAGTTTCGGGGTGATCCCGGTGGAGCGTCGGCACTTTAAAGCTCTCGGTCCCCAGATTTCACAGTCCAAAAATCAGCATGATTCATTACTGGGGACCGGAGTTACAGTCCGTTGAGGTTATGGGGTTAGGGGTGTCCAAACCCCCCCCGGTTCCCAAATAAGCTCCCCTCCGGTAATTCCCCCACCTCTTGTCCTCCCTAGGGGCTACTAATCCCCAAAAGAGCGGAGCTCTGGGGCACATGGTTGCTGGAGCGACCAGCGGTAAAGTTTGCGGGCGTCCTGCTGTCCTGTGGCCGACCGGGAGTTCCAGGAGCCTGGACAGTCTGAGAGGGGTTAGGTGGGTATCTGTGGTGGGGCAGCCGACCGGGAGTTCCAGGAGCCCGGCCAGCCTAGGAGGGTTTTCCTGGTCATACCCCAGCTCTTCATAAACAAGCAAACCAAAGCTTCCACTGAGAAACAACAGGGATGAGGTTGTAGGGGGTATGGATTTAACCCTTGCAGCCCAGTATCCGTGACAGGCACAATATTGCTTCAGTGCAAACAATTGTGCTAGAGCAGGGAATGTCGAGTGTCTGGATGATAGCCGAAAAAAAGCTGAGAATGAAGCTTAATTAAACCAATTGTGCTAGAGCAGGGAATGTCAAGTCTCTGGATGATAGCCGAAAAAAAGCTGAGAATGAAACTTAATTAAACCAATTGTGCTAGATGCATTCTCAGATTTTTTTTTTTGGCTATCATCCAGACACTTGACATTCCCTGCTTTAGCCCAAAGTAGTATAATTATGTGTTACTGACAGTGAAGGGAAAGTAGGAGTTCACTCACTGATCTTTGTGTGTTACTGGCATCCCATGGAATAAAATCATACCTGTACATTAGTTGCTGGCACAAAGAAGTTACAATATTTCTTTGATGTATGTTACTGGAAAATAGGGAGGTGCAATCACTGATCTCTTTGTGTTTCTGGCAACCTTGTGGTGTAAAATCACTATTGTGTCACTGATATAAGGCAATAAATAATTGTTCTGAGTGTGTGCACTACACTACTTGAAAACAAGGCTGCAGATTCATTAGGCCGCATGAGTTTAGTAGAGTTTGGAAAGGGCCACTGAATATATCCACTGGCTGAAGCTTCTGTTCTTTTTTGCTTCCTGTTGGCAAGAATTCCTCCTGCTGATCTGTTACTTATTTCATGTGGGTTACAGGGTGTAAGTATATATGATCAAGTTATAATTTATTTTAGGTGCACTGGTACATTAATATTATTTACATATTTCATTTTATTTGGCACTATGTTGTTTTTACCTTTTTTGATATATTATACATTATACAAGTGTTGAGAGGAAATACCAGTCATCAGAAAAAGTACCAAGGGTTGTCCATTTTATAACAGGAATACTTTATTTATTAAAAGAGATACAGAAGAAGTAAAAAGAGTTGAGGAAGAGGGTTTAATATATAAGGGGGGCGTTGGGTGGCATATTGTCCAGAATATCAAGTGGCCAAATAACAGCACATGCTTTTGAAATCGGCAACATTATTTGGCATTGTTCCTCAAATACTAAAATTGTGTCCCATGGTCTCATTCTGAATGAGAATGAGGTTTCCTTTTTAAAGTTGGATGGCTTTTTAAAGGTGTCCTAGAGTAAACAAGGAATCTGTCTTTAACCCTTTGACCTTTTTTTCACCCATGCTGAGCCAATTTTGACTTTTTTGGCTACCATTTTTTAAAACCTATTGTAGGTCAAATTTCAGTGAGTGACCCACACAAATTATATTGTTTTTTTATCAGGCCCAGCAGATTCACAATATGCCATTATTATATTTATAACTCATGGCATGTGAGATAACTGCAGCAAAAACTGTTAACAATATGTATACATTTTGCATAGATTTTAGTAAATAATATTGAAAATGGCCCAGTGACCACTGCTGTTTCTTTGATCACCTTACTTAAAGGGACAGTATACTATAAAATTGTTTTTCTCTTAATGTGTTCCCAATTACTTTTTTACCAGCTGCAGAGTATAAAATGTAAGAGATTTGCTTTTTTAAGGCTTATTTGTGTATATGAATTAGCTGATTTTGTGTTTTGAAGCCACCTAATAAAATGGGTTGAGCTTGTAGGTATAATTAGATCTCATTACTTTATCACATTGTGTACATATACCTGCTTCTTTATCTTATATCTGTCCATAAACCAATCGCCAATACTTGGAGAGAACAATGGAAAATTAACATTTTATTACCTTATCTAGTCTATACCCCACTGGGAGTGTAATTTCTTCTTCTGGCTGTGTTAACACAGCTTGGCCTTGAGGCCAAAAACTTTCAGGAGGGGTGGGGATAACACAGGCTAAATAAACTATTTCAAATACCAATATAAGGGTAATGGAAATAATTGTAAACAATTTAATACACTCCAGCAGATAAAGTGAATCATTGGGAACAAATTAAAGAGGAGAACATTTTTGAGTAAACTGTCCTTTTACCTGTCATCAAGGGTAACCACATATGAAATAGGGGGCCCTACAGGATTTGGTGGGTTATTATATAGATTAGAGAGGCCCCATCGTGCAGTACAGAAATAAAAGTACATTTTTACCTGCAAGGTGTTCACTGTTACCACAATGATCACCTGACTATACAGACATTTATAAAAAAAAAAATTAAGAGAGGGAATTGTCTACTAGAAAATAAACTTTATTATGGTCTGTAGACATATTAGATTTTTTTTTATTGTGTATATAATGTAACTTCCTCAAGCAAATCCCCAAGTGTTGTTTTTTTAAACTTTTTTAATTAAAAAGATCTGCATGATATTACTGCTCCAAGCCCACCACCAGGCGATAATATTTCAAATGAGGGGTCTTGGAGGTTTATAGCTGCTGAAGGAGCTGAGATTGAGGGGTTTGAATAACCTTCCCCCCATCCAGCTCCCTTGCAGCTACTTGGTTCAGCCCCTTTGTGACGAACGTACGTGGAGATGTCACCAGCATTCCCATGAATCCTGGGAGTGCCTCCAACTAGGCCAAATATGATCCCTAGCCTGTAGTACAGGGGATTGCTGAAAACAGCATTTTTACAGTGATCCCCCTGAATGACCAAAAGGGCCCGTCATGCGCCTGCAGGCTGCGATGGGCATGACGAACTATAGCTCGTCATTTACATCGAAGAGGTTAAAGGGACTGTCCTACCAAAAGTGGGCCATTTTGAATTTATAGTGTATATAGTTCACATAAAATGGAAACCTATTTGAAGACTACTCTTGAGTTCATGTTGAACTACATCAGACTCTTACTGGCCTTTTAGAAAACTTAGAGCAAATGAGAAAATTTAAATTACCTCAGTAATAACTCTGGTGGTAGCTGCTGATGTAGCATGATCCTGTGATTAAAGGGATGTTAAACTGTCTTTTTCATTGTTGTATTAAAAAAGTACTAAGCAGTTGCTTATACTTAAAGGGACAGTACACTGTAAAATTGTTTTTCCATTAATGTATTTTAAATGACTTGTTATACCACCTGCAGAGTATAAAATATTTGAGAAATTGCATTTTCAGGTTTATTTGTGTATATGAAGTAGCTGGTTTTGTGCTTTGAAACCACAGCCTATTACAGTGGGTTGAACTTAAGGTAATATCAGATCTCATTATGTTATCACTTTGTGTACACAGACTAGCTTCCATATCTTATAAAACTTTCAGTATAGGTTGGGAAACCACAAGCTAAATCAGCTAGTTCAAATGCTGAAATAGGAGTAAAGGAGCTACTTGCAACCAATTTAATACACTCTAGCAGGTAAAAAGGATCATTGGGAATACTTTAAAGGGGAGAAAGTTTTTGGGTGAACTGTCCCTTTAATAGAAATCATTGCAATATGTATTCATATATTTAAATGGACTTTACCTTTTATTTATGTTTACACTATATTTGTGCTTCCTGTCAGCCCTAGAAGGAGGAAGAGGCTCATGCCCAGAACTGGCAGAATAAAAACATAGGTTTTGAAAATGTTCTGCTCTTAAAACACTGGGGGCAGGGGCTATACTGAGAATTTGAGAAAGTGCTGATTTTGCAAGAAAACAAGTACGTTATTTGCTGTTTTTTTCACAATCTGTTTCTTTTTAAGTTTACTTTGATTTAACATATATGTTTTTACCAAATGAGCATGGTCTAATATCCATTTAAAAAGACATTAAACTCCTCTTGCTTTTGTGCAAAAACTGTGCTTGTTCCCCACCGCCTATAGAGTCAGAAAAGACTATGCCAGATACAATTTGCAAAGTGATTACTTAGACCAGTGGATAAGCTTATTTACAGCAAACTGTAATAAGCTGCAATGGATGGAGAAACAATAAACATTCTCACCAGAGTTTTCAAATACCTTTGCAAATGATTAATACAATTACACTTTTGAATTATTTTAAAACATTTATTTTGCACAAAGATCTTTTGCAATTCAGTACTTAGATGGTGATCTATATTATTGCTTGAGCTATATATATATATATATATATATATATATATATATATATATATATATATATATATATATATATATATACACACACATAGCAGTCATTTAGAACAGGCACTCCATATATTAGCAGCAGTTTTTTCACAAGTTTTGTTGGAGTTGTGAGACATGCCGATTTCTGATCATGTATTCATGGATTTTTATTTTTAAACTGAAATAAATCGAGTTTTGGATCTGCAAAAAGTCTCTGCAATTTGTTTCTTATTGCTATATATATATATATATATATATATATATATATATATATATATATATATATACATACACACATAGCAGTCATTTAGAACAGGCACTCCATATATTATAGCAGCCTCCAGGGTGCACTTAGTAAAGTATTCAAAAATCGTCAGCAAAAAAAGGCACTCTCTGAAAAATAGTTAAAACTTTACCTTTAATAAATAATCCTCAAATGCATAACATTTCGGAGGTATTTCACCCCCTTTGTCAAATGCATGATACAAACATTTTGAAAAATACAAAAAGCAGTATGCTGTGTGTCTTATCCCATCACCTTAAATAACCTTATGTGGCTCCAAACAATGCCGAGCCGCACACGCGGCCCATGCACTGTGTAACCGGAAGTTGCGTCACCAGCGTGTATCACGCAAGGACGTCCGTAACCATGGTAACCTGTATTGTTGTGTTACGGTGATGCCGGTCAGATAGATAGAACTCTCGATCTGTAAGAAAAAACATTCTATCTGTAGAAAAGGCATACTCTAACATGGGATGTGTTATAAAAAACCATAAGCATAATATATAATATATAAAACCCATGAAAGTCACATATAATCTACAGTGCACTTGTATAGATTGTTATTAAGGAGCCACATGTGAATAATTAAAAAAGCAGCTGAATAATAAAAAAAAATTAATAGCAGCTAGCTAGTTAAAACAGTCATCACATGTATAGAGGATAAATGCATAGATGGAATACATAGTATTACAGGTAGGTGTGTTTAAATCGATATAAAAAAACATTGGACTATTGGATGTCACGAGCAGCTATACTGATCACACATCTATCCATCTTAGAGACCAATCAGAGCTCATAGATAGTGATGTCGCGAACTTAAACATTTTGGTTCGCGAACTGTGGACTCGAACTTCCGCTATTGTTCGCGAACCGCCATTGACTTCAATAGGCAGGCAAACTTTAAAACCCACAAGGACTCTTTCTAGCCACAATAGTGATGGAAAAGTTGTTTCAAGGGTACTAACACCTGGACTGTGGCATGCTGGAGGGGGATCCATGGCAAAACTCCCATGGAAAATTACATAGTTGATGCAGGGTCTGGTTTTAACCCTTAAAGGGCCTAAATCACCTAACATTCCTAAATTGTTTGGAATAACATGCTTTAAAACATCAGGTATGATGTTGTATCGATCAGGTAGTATAAGGGTTACGCCCACTTCACAGTGACAGACCAAACTCTCCGTGTAACGCACCGCAAACAACCGCAAACAGTCCATTTGCACAACCACGAGATAGATTTGATAGATAGATACATAGATTACATAGATCAATAGATGCAATATACATTTGATAGATAAGAATTACATAGATCAATAGATGCAATATACATTTGATAGATACGAATTACATAGATCAATAGATGCAATATACATTTGATAGATACGATGGATAGTTAGATAGATTCGATAGATAAATAGATAGATTTGAAAGATATATAATTTCCCTGACAGAGTATAACAATAAGACATGCGGTCTGGGACCCGTGGTGTGTTAAGTAGTACTATTCTTAGCAGTTTACTACTACCTGCTACTCCCCCTATCGGGGGAGGTCTATATTGCCTGCATTCTTGGAACAGGGAGATGGAAGAAGATGATTGGTCTGTCCTCCTACTTCAAATGTGTCCTAAACACAAGTGGCTGTCTCAAAACAGTCCGGCCACGAGATATATAGATTTGATAATAGATATATATAGATTGATAGTTAGATATAATCGATAGAAGATAAATAGATCGATTTGATAGATAAATAATTACCCTGGCAAAGTATAATAATAAAACATGCGGTCTGGGACCCATGTTAACTAGGTTGTGTTAAGTAGTACTATTCTTAGCACTTTAATCCCTGTTACACCCCCTATCGGGGGAGGTCTATATGGCGTGCATGATTACCCTGACAAAGTATAACAACAAGACACGCGGTCTGGGACCCATGGTAACTAGGTTGTGTTAAGTAGTACTGTTCTTAGCAGTTTAATCCCTCTTACTCCCCCTATCGGGGGAGGTCTATATGGCCTGCATGATTACTCTGACAAAGTATAACAACTGGACTGGACAGTCTGAGAGGGGTTAGGTGGGTGTCTGTGGTGGGGCGGCCGACCGGGAGTTCCAGGAGTCCGGCCAGCCTAGGGGGGTTTTCCTGGTCATACCCCAGCTCTTCATAAACAAGCAAACCAAAGCTTCCACTGAGAAACAACAGGGATGAGGTTGTAGGGGGTATGGATTTAACCCTTGCAGCCCAGTATCCGTGACAGGCACAATATTGCTTCAGTGCAAACAATTGTGCTAGAGCAGGGAATGTCAAGTCTCTGGATGATAGCCGAAAAAAAGCTGATAATGAAGCTTAATTAAACCAATTGTGCTAGAGCAGGGAATGTCAAGTCTCTGGATGATAGCCGAAAAAAAGCTGAGAATGAAGCTTAATTAAACCAATTGTGCTAGATGCATTCTCAGATTTTTTTTGGCTATCATCCAGACACTCGACATTCCCTGCTTTAGCCCAAAGTAGTATAATTATGTGTTATTGACAGTGAAGGGAAAGTAGGAGTTCACTCACTGATCTTTGTGTGTTACTGGCATCCCATGGAATAAAATCATACCTGTACATTAGTTGCTGGCACAAAGAAGTTACAATATTTCTTTTATGTATGTTACTGGAAAATAGGGAGGTGCAATCACTGATCTCTTTGTGTTTCTGGCAACCTTGTGGTGTAAAATCACTATTGTGTCACTGATAAAAGGCAATAAATAATTGTTCTGAGTGTGTGCACTACACTACTTGAAAACAAGGCTGCAGATTCATTAGGCCGCATGAGTTTAGTAGAGTTTGGAAAGGGCCACTGAATATATCCACTGGCTGAAGCTT
The DNA here is from genome assembly GCF_027579735.1 of Bombina bombina. NCBI lineage: Eukaryota > Metazoa > Chordata > Amphibia > Anura > Bombinatoridae > Bombina > Bombina bombina. Next base: position 222,277,821 of record NC_069499.1, read on the forward strand.
CTGTTCTTTTTTGCTTCCTGTTGGCAAGAATTCCTCCTGCTGATCTGTTACTTATTTCATGTGGGTTACAGGGTGTAAGTATATATGATCAAGTTATAATTTATTTTAGGTGCACTGGTACATTAATATTATTTACATATTTCATTTTATTTGGCACTATGTTGTTTTTACCTTTTTTGATATATTATACATTATACAAGTGTTGAGAGGAAATACCAGTCATCAGAAAAAGTACCAAGGGTTGTCCATTTTATAACAGGAATACTTTATTTATTAAAAGAGATACAGAAGAAGTAAAAAGAGTTGAGGAAGAGGGTTTAATATATAAGGGGGGCGTTGGGTGGCATATTGTCCAGAATATCAAGTGGCCAAATAACAGCACATGCTTTTGAAATCGGCAACATTATTTGGCATTGTTCCTCAAATACTAAAATTTTGTCCCATGGTCTCATTCTGAATGAGAATGAGGTTTCCTTTTTAAAGTTGTATGGCTTTTAAAAGGTGTCCTAGAGTAAACAAGGAATCTGTCTTTAACCCTTTGACCTTTTTTTCACCCATGCTGAGCCAATTTTGAGCTTTTTTGGCTACGATCATTTAAACCCTATTGTAGGTCAAATTTCAGTGAGTGACCCACACAAATTATATTGTTTTTTTATCAGGCCCAGCAGATTCACAATATGCAATTATTATATTTATAACTCATGGCATGTGAGATAACGGCAGCAAAAACTGTTAACAATATGTATACATTTTGCATAGATTTTAGTAAATAATATTGAAAATGGCCCAGTGACCACTGCTGTTTCTTTGATCACCTTACTTAAAGGGACAGTATACTATAAAATTGTTTTTCTCTTAATGTGTTCCCAATTACTTTTTTACCAGCTGCAGAGTATAAAATGTAAGAGATTTGCTTTTTTAAGGCTTATTTGTGTATATGAATTAGCTGATTTTGTGTTTTGAAGCCACCTAATAAAATGGGTTGAGCTTGTAGGTATAATTAGATCTCATTACTTTATCACATTGTGTACATATACCTGCTTCTTTATCTTATATCTGTCCATAAACCAATCGCCAATACTTGGAGAGAACAATGGAAAATTAACATTTTATTACCTTATCTAGTCTATACCCAACTGGGAGTGTAATTTCTTCTTCTGGCTGTGTTAACAAGGCTTGGCCTTGAGGCCAAAAACTTTCAGGAGGGGTGGGGATAACACAGGCTAAATAAACTATTTCAAATACCAATATAAGGGTAATGGAAATAATTGTAAACAATTTAATACACTCCAGCAGATAAAGCGAATCATTGGGAACAAATTAAAGAGGAGAACATTTTTGAGTAAACTGTGCTTTTAACTGTCATCAAGGGTAGCCACATATGAAATAGGGGGCCCTACAGGCTTTTGTGGGTTATTATATAGATTAGAGAGGCCCCATTGTGCAGTACAGAAATAAAAGTACATTTTTACCTGCAAGGTGTTCACTGTTACCACAATGATCACCTGACTATACAGACATTTATAAAAAAAAAAAAATTAAGAGTGGGACTTGTCTACTAGAAAATAAACTTTATTATGGTCTGTAGACATATTAGATTTTTTTTTATTGTGTATATAATGTAACTTCCTCAAGCAAATCCCCAAGTGTTGTTTTTTTAAACTTTTTTAATTAAAAAGATCTGCATGATATTACTGCTCCAAGCCCACCACCAGGCGATTATCTTTCAAATGAGGGGTCTTGGAGGTTTATAGCTGCTGAATGAGCTGAGATTGAGGGGTTTGAATAACCTTCCCCCCATCCAGCTCCCTTGCAGCTACTTGGTTCAGCCCCTTTGTGACGTACGTACGTGGAGATGTCACCAGCATTCCCATGAATCCTGGGAGTGCCTCCAACTAGGCCAAATATGATCCCTAGCCTGTAGTACAGGGGATTGCTGAAAACAGCATTTTTACAGTGATCCCCCTGAATGACCAAAAGGGCCCGTCATGCGCCTGCAGGCTGCGATGGGCATGACGAACTATAGCTCGTCATTTACATCGAAGAGGTTAAAGGGACTGTCCTACCAAAAGTGGGCCATTTTGAATTTATAGTGTATATAGTTCACATAAAATGGAAACCTATTTGAAGACTACTCTTGAGTTCATGTTGAACTACATCAGACTCTTACTGGCCTTTTAGAAAACTTAGAGCAAATGAGAAAATTTAAATTACCTCAGTAATAACTCTGGTGGTAGCTGCAGATGTAGCATGATCCTGTGATTAAAGGGATGTTAAACTGTCTTTTTCATTGTTGTATTAAAAAAGTACTAAGCAGTTGCTTATACTTAAAGGGACAGTAAAATTGTTTTTCCATTAATGTATTTTAAATGACTTGTTATACCACCTGCAGAGTATAAAATATTTGAGAAATTGCATTTTCAGGTTTATTTGTGTATATGAAGTAGCTGGTTTTGTGCTTTTGAAACCATAGCCTATTACAGTGGGTTGAACTTAAGGTATTATCAGATCTCATTATATTATCACTTTGGGTACACAGACTAGCTTCCATATCTTATAATTGTCTGGAACACCATGGCTCAATACAAAGAGAGAACAATGGAAAATTATCATTTTATTACTTAACTATCCTGCACCCCACTTTGAGTGTAACTTCTTCTGCTGGCTGTGTTTACTTATGCTTGTCAATAGCATATACTCCAGTATCAAAACTTTCAGTATAGGTTGGGAAACCACAAGCTAAATCAGCTAGTTCAAATGCTGAAATAGGAGTAAAGGAGCTACTTGCAACCAATTTAATACACTCTAGCAGGTAAAAAGGATCATTGGGAATACTTTAAAGGGGAGAAAGTTTTTGGGTGAACTGTCCCTTTAATAGAAATCATTGCAATATGTATTCATATATTTAAATGGACTTTACCTTTTATTTATGTTTACACTACATTTGTGCTTCCCGTCAGCCCTAGAAGGAGGAAGAGGCTCATGCCCAGAACTGGCAGAATAAAAACATAGGTTTTGAAAATGTCCTGCTCTTAAAACACTGGGGGCAGGGGCTATACTGAGAATTTGAGAAAGTGCTGATTTTGCAAGAAAACAAGTAAGTTATTTGCTGTTTTTTTCACAATCTGTTTCTTTTTAAGTTTACTTTGATTTAACATATATGTTTTTACCAAATGAGCATGGTCTAATATCCATTTAAAAAGACATTAAACTCCTCTTGCGTTTGTGCAAAAACTGTGCTTGTTCCCCACCGCCTATAGAGTCAGAAAAGACTATGCCAGATACAATTTGCAAAGTGATTACTTAGACCAGTGGATAAGCTTATTTACAGCAAACTGTAATAAGCTGCAATGGATGGAGAAACAATAAACATTCTCACCAGAGTTTTCAAATACCTTTGCAAATGATTAATACATTTACACTTTTGAATTATTTTAAAACATTTATTTTGCACAAAGATCTTTTGCAATTCAGTACTTAGATGGTGATCTATATTATTGCTTGAGCTATATATATATATATATATATATATATATATATATATATATATATATATATATATATATATACACACACATAGCAGTCATTTAGAACAGGCACTCCATATATTATAGCAGCCTCCAGGGTGCACTTAGTAAAGTATTCAAAAATCGTCAGCAAAAAAAGGCACTCTCTCAAAAATAGTTAAAACTTGACCTTTAATAAATAATCCTAAAATGCATAACGTTTCGGAGGTATTTCACCCCCTTTGTCAAATGCATGATACAAACATTTTGAAAAATACAAAAAGCAGTATGCTGTGTGTCTTACCCCATCACCTTAAATAACCTTATGTGGCTCCAAACAATGCAGAGCCGCACACGCGGCCCATGCACTGTGTAACCGGAAGTTGCGACACCAGCGTGTATCACGCAAGGACGTCCGTAACCATGGTAACCTGTATTGTTGTGTTACGGTGATGCCGGTCAGATAGATAGAACTCTCGATCTGTAAGAAAAAACATTCTATCTGTAGAAAAGGCATACTCTAACATAGGATATGTTATAAAAAAAACATAAGTATAATATATAAAACCCATGAAAGTAACATATAATCTACAGTGCACTTGTATAGATTGTTATTAAGGAGCCACATGTGAATAATTAAAAAAGCAGCTGAATAATAAAAAAAAATTAATAGCAGCTAGCTAGTTAAAACAGTCATCACATGTATAGAGGATAAATGCATAGATGGAATACATAGTATTACAGGTAGGTGTGTTTAAATCGATATAAAAAAACATTGGACTATTGGATGTCACGAGCAGCTATACTGATCACACATCTATCCATCTTAGAGACCAATCAGAGCTCATAGATAGTGATGTCGCGAACTTAAAAATTTTGGTTCGCGAACTGTGGACTCGAACTTCCGCTATTGTTCGCGAACCGCCATTGACTTCAATAGGCAGGCGAACTTTAAAACCCACAAGGACTCTTTCTGGCCACAATAGTGATGGAAAAGTTGTTTCAAGGGTACTAACACCTGGACTGTGGCATGCTGGAGGGGGATCCATGGCAAAACTCCCATGGAAAATTACATAGTTGATGCAGGGTCTGGTTTTAACCCTTAAAGGGCCTAAATCACCTAACATTCCTAAATTGTTTGGAATAACATGCTTTAAAACATCAGGTATGATGTTGTATCGATCAGGTAGTATAAGGGTTACGCCCACTTCACAGTGACAGACCAAACTCTCCGTGTAACGCACCGCAAACAACCGCAAACAGTCCATTTGCACAACCACAAGATAGATTTGATACATAGATTACATAGATCAATAGATGCAATATACATTTGATAGATACGAATTACATAGATCAATAGATGCAATATACATTTGATAGATACGATTGATAGTTAGATAGATTCGATAGATAAATAGATAGATTTGAAAGATATATAATTTCCCTGACAGAGTATAACAATAAGACATGCGGTCTGGGACCCGTGGTGTGTTAAGTAGTACTATTCTTAGCAGTTTACTACTACCTGCTACTCCCCCTATCGGGGGAGGTCTATATTGCCTGCATTTTTGGAAGAGATGGAAGAAGATGATTGGTCTGTCCTCCTACTTCAAATTTGTCCTAAACACAAGTGGCTGTCTCAAAACAGTCCGGCCACGAGATATATAGATTTGATAATAGATATATATAGATTGATAGTTAGATATAATTGATAGAAGATAAATAGATCGATTTGATAGATAAATAATTACCCTGGCAAAGTATAATAATAAAACATGCGGTCTGGGACCCATGTTAACTAGGTTGTGTTAAGTAGTACTATTCTTAGCACTTTAATCCCTGTTACACCCCCTATCGGGGGAGGTCTATATGGCGTGCATGATTACCCTGACAAAGTTTAACAACAAGACACGCGGTCTGGGACCCATGGTAACTAGGTTGTGTTAAGTAGTACTGTTCTTAGCAGTTTAATCCCTCTTACTCCCCCTATCGGGGGAGGTCTATATGGCCTGCATGATTACTCTGACAAAGTATAACAACTGGACTGGACAGTCTGAGAGCGGTTAGGTGGGTGTCTGTGGTGGGGCGGCCGACCGGGAGTTCCAGGAGCCCGGCCAGCCTAGGAGGGTTTTCCTGGTCATACCCCAGCTCTTCATAAACAAGCAAACCAAAGCTTCCACTGAGAAACAACAGGAATGAGGTTGTAGGGGGTATGGATTTAACCCTTGCAGCCCAGTATCCGTGACAGGCACAATATTGCTTCAGTGCAACCAATTGTGCTAGAGCAGGGAATGTCAAGTCTCTGGATGATAGCCGAAAAAAAGCTGAGAATAAAGCTTAATTAAACCAATTGTGCTAGAGCAGGGAATGTCAAGTCTCTGGATGATAGCCGAAAAAAAGCTGAGAATGAAGCTTAATTAAACCAATTGTGCTAGATGCATTCTCAGATTTTTTTTTGGCTATCATCCAGACACTCGGCATTCCCTGCTTTAGCCCAAAGTAGTATAATTATGTGTTACTGACAGTGAAGGGAAAGTAGGAGTTCACTCACTGATCTTTGTGTGTTACTGGCATCCCATGGAATAAAATCATACCTGTACATTAGTTGCTGGCACAAAGAAGTTACAATATTTCTTTTATGTATGTTACTGGAAAATAGGGAGGTGCAATCACTGATCTCTTTGTGTTTCTGGCAACCTTGTGGTGTAAAATCACTATTGTGTCACTGATATAAGGCAATAAATAATTGTTCTGAGTGTGTGCACTACATTACTTGAAAACAAGGCTGCAGATTCATTAGGCCGCATGAGTTTAGTAGAGTTTGGAAAGGGCCACTGAATATATCCACTGGCTGAAGCTTCTGTTTTTTTTTGCTTCCTGTTGGCAAGAATTCCTCCTGCTGATCTGTTACTTATTTCATGTGGATTACAGGGTGTAAGTATATATGATCAAGTTATAATTTATTTTAGGTGCACTGGTACATTAATATTATTTACATATTTCATTTTATTTGGCACTATGTTGTTTTTACCTTTTTTGATATATTATACATTATACAAGTGTTGAGAGGAAATACCGGTCATCAGAAAAGGTACCAAGGGTTGTCAATTTTATAACAGGAATACTTTATTTATTAAAAGAGATACAGAAGAAGCAAAAAGAGTTGAGGAAGAGGGTTTAATATATAAGGGGGGCGTTGGGTGGCATATTGTCCAGAATATCAAGTGGCCAAATAACAGCACATGCTTTTGAAATCGGCAACATTATTTGGCATTGTTCCTCAAATACTAAAATTGTGTCCCATGGTCTCATTCTGAATGAGAATGAGGTTTCCTTTTTAAAGTTGGATGGCTTTTTAAAGGTGTCCTAGAGTAAACAAGGAATCTGTCTTTAACCCTTTGACCTTTTTTTCACCCATGCTGAGCCAATGTTGAGCTTTTTTGGCTACGATCATTTAAACCCTATTGTAGGTCAAATTTCAGTGAGTGACCCACACAAATTATATTGTTTTTTTTTATCAGGCCCAGCAGATTCACAATATGCCATTATTATATTTATAACTCATGGCATGTGAGATAACTGCAGCAAAAACTGTTAACAATATGTATACATTTTGCATAGATTTTAGTAAATAATATTGAAAATGGCCCAGTGACCACTGCTGTTTCTTTGATCACCTTACTTAAAGGGACAGTATACTATAAAATTGTTTTTCTCTTAATGTGTTCCCAATTACTTTTTTACCAGCTGCAGAGTATAAAATGTAAGAGATTTGCTTTTTTAAGGCTTATTTGTGTATATGAATTAGCTGATTTTGTGTTTTGAAGCCACCTAATAAAATGGGTTGAGCTTGTAGGTATAATTAGATCTCATTACTTTATCACATTGTGTACATATACCTGCTTCTTTATCTTATATCTGTCCATAAACCAATCGCCAATACTTGGAGAGAACAATGGAAAATTAACATTTTATTACCTTATCTAGTCTATACCCAACTGGGAGTGTAATTTCTTCTACTGGCTGTGTTAACACAGCTTGGCCTTGAGGCCAAAAACTTTCAGGAGGGGTGGGGATAACACAGGCTAAATAAACTATTTCAAATACCAATATAAGGGTAATGGAAATAATTGTAAACAATTTAATACACTCCAGCAGATAAAGTGAATCATTGGGAACAAATTAAAGAGGAGAACATTTTTGAGTAAACTGTGCTTTTAACTGTCATCAAGGGTAACCACATATGAAATAGGGGCCCATACAGGCTTTGGTGGGTTATTATATAGATTAGAGAGGCCCCATCGTGCAGTACAGAAATAAAAGTACATTTTTACCTGCAAGGTGTTCACTGTTACCACAATGATCACCTGACTATACAGACATTTATAAAAAAAAAAAAATTAAGAGTGGGACTTGTCTACTAGAAAATAAACTTTATTATGGTCTGTAGACATATTAGATTTTTTTTTATTGTGTATATAATGTAACTTCCTCAAGCAAATCCCCAAGTGTTGTTTTTTTAAACTTTTTTAATTAAAAAGATCTGCATGATATTACTGCTCCAAGCCCACCACCAGGCGATTATCTTTCAAATGAGGGGTCTTGGAGGTTTATAGCTGCTGAATGAGCTGAGATTGAGGGGTTTGAATAACCTTCCCCCCATCCAGCTCCCTTGCAGCTACTTGGTTCAGCCCCTTTGTGACGTACGTACGTGGAGATGTCACCAGCATTCCCATGAATCCTGGGAGTGCCTCCAACTAGGCCAAATGTGATCCCTAGCCTGTAGTACAGGGGATTGCGGAAAACAGCATTTTTACAGTGATCCTCCTGAATGACCAAAAGGGCCCGTCATGCGCCTGCAGGCTGCGATGGGCATGACGAACTATAGCTCGTCATTTACATCGAAGAGGTTAAAGGGACTGTCCTACCAAAAGTGGGCCATTTTGAATTTATAGTGTATATAGTTCACATAAAATGGAAACCTATTTGAAGACTACTCTTGAGTTCATGTTGAACTACATCAGACTCTTACTGGCCTTTTAGAAAACTTAGAGAAAATGAGAAAATTTAAATTACCTCAGTAATAACTCTGGTGGTAGCTGCAGATGTAGCATGATCCTGTGATTAAAGGGATGTTAAACTGTCTTTTTCATTGTTGTAATAAAAAAGTACTAAGCAGTTGCTTATACTTAAAGGGAGAGTACACTGTAAAATTGTTTTTCCATTAATGTATTTTAAATGACTTGTTATACCACCTGCAGAGTATAAAATATTTGAGAAATTGCATTTTCAGGTTTATTTGTGTATATGAAGTAGCTAGTTTTGTGCTTTGAAACCACAGCCTATTACAGTGGGTTGAACTTAAGGTAATATCAGATCTCATTATGTTATCACTTTGTGTACACAGACTAGCTTCCATATCTTATAATTGTCTGGAACACCATAGCTCAATACAAAGAGAGAACAATGGAAAATGATCATTTTATTACTTTAACTATATTGCACCCCACTGTGAGTGTAACTTCTGCTGGCTGTGTTTACTTATGCTTGTCAATAGCGTATACTCCAGTATCAAAACTTTCAGTATAGGTTGGGAAACCACAAGCTAAATCAGCTATTTCAAATGCTGAAATAAGAGTAAAGGAGCTACTTGCAACCAATTTAATACACTCTAGCAGGTAAAAAGGATCATTGGGAATACTTTAAAGGGGAGAAAGTTTTGGGTGAACTGTCCCTTTAATAGAAATCATTGCAATATGTATTCATATATTTAAATGGACTTTAACTTTTATTTATGTTTACACTACATTTGTGCTTCCTGTCAGTCCTACAAGGAGGAAGAGGCTCATGCCCAGAACTGGCAGAATAAAAACATAGGTTTTGAAAATTCTCTGCTCTTAAAACACTGGGGTCAGGGACTATACTGAGAATTTGTAAGTGCTGATTTTGCAAGAAAACAAGTAAGTTATTTGATATTTTTTCACAATCTGTTTCTTTTTAAGTTTACTTTGATTTAACATATATGTTTTTACCAAATAAGCACTGTCTAATATCCATTTAAAAAGACATTAAACCCCTCTTGCTTTTGTGCAAAAACTGTGCTTGTTCCCCACCGCCTATAGGGTCAGAAAAGACTATGCCAGATACAATTTGCAAAGTGATTACTTAGACCAGTGGATAAGCTTATTTACAGCAAACTGTAATAAGCTGCAATGGATGGAGAAACAATAAACATTCTCACCAGAGTTTTCAAATACCTTTGCAAATGATTAATACAATTACACTTTTGAATTATTTTAAAACATTTATTTTGCACAAAAATCTTTTGCAATTCAGTACTTAGATGGTGATCTATATTATTGCTTGAGATATATATATATATATATATATATATATATATATATATATATATATATATATATATATATATATATATATACACACATAGCAGTCATTTAGAACAGGCACTCCATATGTTATAGCAGCCTCCAGGGTGCACTTAGTAAAGTATTCAAAAATCATCAGCAAAAAAAGGTACTCTCTGAAAAATAGTTAAAACTTGACCTTTAATAAATAATCCTTAAATGCATAACGTTTCGGAGGTATTTCACCCCCTTTGTCAAATGCATGATACAAACATTTTGAAAAATACAAAAAGCAGTATGCTGTGTGTCTTACCCCATCACCTTAAATAACCTTATGTGGCTCCAAACAACGCCGAGTCGCACACGCGGCCCATGCACTGTGTAACCGGAAGTTGCGTCGCCAGCGTGTATCACGCAAGGACGTCCGTATCCATGGTAACCTGTATTGTTGTGTTACAGTGATGCCGGTCAGATAGATAGAACTCTCGATCTGTAAGAAAAAACATTCTATCTGTAGAAAAGGCATACTCTAACATGGGATATGTTATAAAAAACCATAAGCATAATATATAATATATAAAACCCATGAACGTAACTTATAATCTACAGTGCACTTGTATAGATTGTTATTAAGGAGCCACATGTGAATAATTAAAAAAGCAGCAGAATAATAAAAAAAATTAATAGCAGCTAGCTAGTTAAAACAGTCATCACATGTATAGAGGATAAATGCATAGATGGAATACATAGTATTACAGGTAGGTGTGTTTAAATCAATATAAAAAAACATTGGACTATTGGATGTCAGGAGCAGCTATACTGATCACACATCTATCCATCTTAGAGACCAATCAGAGCTCATAGAGAGCACTCTATCAAATATATCATATCCAACACATCAATCTGTAATTCATGCTTAATGGAGTATGGCAGAAGATACCAGAGGACTTAGAGATGACATGTCGCTAGATAATTAGCATATAGCAAAGTCCATATCACATTAGGAGATTAACTCCATATAAAAAAGGGAGAGCTTTATGTAGAAAAGTTAAATTCATGCAAAAGGTAACAGCATAGAAAATATGGATATATGGGACATTGTTCAATGATGGTTCAGTTTCCTGTATAGAAAGGTGAAAAATCCAACATAGTGTTTAGCCCTTTGGGTGTTATGGTGTCCAACGTATAGATCCATCTTGTCTCCAGTCTCAAAAGTCGATTGCCTCTATCGCCTCCCCTTGTTAATTGTGGTACCTGGTCAATTAGCATAGTTCTAAGGCTTGAGACACTATGCTTATGGCTGGTGAAATGGCGTGCTACCAGCTGATCAGATTCACCCTTTTTGAGGGCTTCCCTGATCACGCAGCGGTGATTAGCCATACGCTCCCGAAATGTAGTGACTGTTTTTCCTATGTACACAAGGGAGCATGGGCAAATCAACATGTATATCAAATGAGTACTCATACATGAGAGTCTATAATTGATCTTGTAGCGCTTGTTAGTGTGTGGGTGTTGAAATGTGTCTCCTTTTAACATGCTATCACATTTGACACAATCTCCACACTTAAAGCAGCCTTTTTTTCTGGTCTTTAACCAATTACTTGTCTCATAACACCCAACTGGGTCAGTTTTCACTAGTATATCTCTTAGATTTTTTGCTTAACGATACACTACTCTCGGATGTTGTTTGTGCACAAATGGTAGTGATTGTCTGTGTTCACCACGTCCCAACGTTTGGAGACTGCTTTCCTAACATTTTGATACATAGGGTCAAATGTAGTGATAAAGTTGATATTCTCATTCTTTATCCAGTCTCTTTTGCTGACCATTGTATTTTGGAAGCGTCCAATAACCTCATCCTTGATCTCTGTTACCATCCTCCTGTTAAAACCACGAGTAACTAATTTATCAGACATCTCATTCAATTGTGTCTCTCTATTCAGTGCCTCTGTTTTATTGCGTAGGACCCGAGTGAGCTGATAGACTACTATCCCCCTCTTCTGGTGTGTAGGGTGATAACTACGTGCATCCAACAGGGAATTACGGTCTGTAGGCTTGGTATACAAAGATGTACCAAATCTACATGCCTCCCCTTCAACAACTTTGAAGATATTGAGGTCCAAAAAATGGACCATATTAGTATCATATTCGAGTTTAAACCTGATTAAAACTGTCAAATTGTTTATGCTGTGTTCCCAAGAAAAGAGGTTATCTGAGGTTCCACGCCAAATCAAAAAGACGTCATCAATATATCTGGTGTAATTCACCACTTCCACCATGTCCTGGGGTCGCATAATATAATGTTCATACCAGGACATATAGAGGTTGGCGTACGTGGGTGCCATATTTGACCCCATGGCAGTCCCTGAGATCTGCAAGAAGAAGTCTTTTTCAAATTTAAAGTAATTTTTCTCAAGACAAATCTGTAAAAGTTCTAACAAAAATTCAACTGGGGGGCCATTGTATAGATGAGATCCCACCACCATGGACCTGATAGCCTGCACACCGCCAACATAAGGAATGGAGGTGTACAGGCTGTCAATATCCATGGTAACCAGGATGTCACCCGGTTGTAAAAGTTCAAAAGTGGTCAAAATTTTAATGAGACTTGGAGAATCCTGTAAATAGGCATATGTATTCTTCACTACTGGTTGAAGATGGTAATTGATAAATTTTGCAATATTTGAAAAAAGTGAACCTCTGGCAGACACAATAGGTCTGCCAGGAGGTTGAAAAAGTGTTTTATTAACTTTTGGTAATAGATATAAAATTGGAATGATTGGAAAATCAACTGTAAGAAAGGCATATTCACTTTCATTCAAAATGCATGCTTCCATTTCAGATCTCAGGGACTGATCATCCTGTTTTTTAAAGGTCGTAGTAGGGTTACCTTTCAAACGTGTTTAGACCTTATCAGCGAGCTGACGCCTAGCTTCCTGACGATAATCGTCATAATTCATTATGACAATCCCTCCCCCCTTATCAGCGGGCCTTATGATGATTGATTGGTCATTACTCAGATTTTTAACCGCTTTATATTCCTGGGGTGATAGCTTAGGGAAAGTTGGTGTAATTTGATCTCTATCAATATCATGGCATACCATACGGGTATAACCCTTAATTGAGGAATGAGTAAAGGCAGGTTCAAAAGTAGATTTAGGCTTAAATATGGACTCAGTCCTAGTAACTGTCTCTTTATCTTTAAAGAAATATTTTAGTTTTAACTTCCTTTGTAGATTGTGTGTATCTACAATCTTGTTAAATTTGTCATTTTTTGGAGTTGGTATGAAAGATAATCCACGGTTTAGTACATTATACTCAATCTCAGTGAGACATCGGTCACTAAGGTTAAACACAATGTCTACTTTTTCTTTTGGTTCCATTTTTGTTGTTGTATCCCCCCCCCCGTCTGATGTGGGTTCTTTTATTTCTCTTCCTGTATTTGGCATTAGTGGTGGTTTTGCAGCTGCTCTGGTCACAACACCAGAAAAATAAGCCATATTGGATCTAGGGGCTTGTGTATTATTCAATTTGTCATTAGTGTCGCCTTCAGATGAATCCCCACCACTAATGTCAATTGTACCCAGAATATTCTTGGGTTTGGTATATCTGCGTCTATTCCTAGATGTGTCATGGTCTTTGCCATATAGCCACCTATACACACATTTTTCCTTATAATCACTCTCTATAAATCATTTTTATACTTACTTATTTGTGCATCCAATTTGGTGACCCAATCCTGAGTCTTGTCGCCAACCATGGTCTCATAACTGTTAAGTTTAATGACTTCAATCTCCACTTTCATCTTATTCTCAAGTCTAGTCACCTCTTCTATGACCAATAAGACTAGGTCATAGGAACATTTGCCATATAGCCACCTATACACACATTTTTCCCTATAATCACTCTCTACAGATGCTAGTTTTCTATTCTTAAAGGAAATCAAATCATTTTTATACTTCCTAGGACTAGGTCATAGAAACATTTGTTTAGTATTGAGCACCATTTGCGACAAAACTCAGGATTGGATCGACCAATAGTAGGGATATTTTTAACCCTAAAACCTCTGGGAATTTGTTTACCTCTATGATAATTTGAAAGATACACTGCGTGTAAATGAAAGTCAGTTTCCCTTTTTCTCAGGTTAAGTAACTTATGATACGCATTGATTGGGGTTTCCCCCCTCAACTCACTCAGGTCAGCTGCTACCAGGATTCTACTGGCATCCTCATCGGTGTAGACAAAAGTGTCTGTATTCACATCATCACCGTCAGTTGTAGCAAGGGTGATGTCTGGTGTTGCTGCCATATCCGGAATATCCTCCATGTTTCCACGTGAAGTAAAAGAAAAGATACCAAAAAGAGGTTAAAAAACAGAGATCTGTATTTGTAGAATCCAATCCTGAGTTTTGTCGCAAATGGTGCTCAATACTAAACAAATGTTCCTATGACCTAGTCTTATTGGTCATAGAAGAGGTGACTAGACTTGAGAATAAGATGAAAGTGGAGATTGAAGTCATTAAACTTAACAGTTATGAGACCATGGTTGGCGACAAGACTCAGGATTGGGTCACCAAATTGGATGCACAAATAAGGAAGTATAAAAATGATTTGATTTCCTTTAAGAATAGAAAACTAGCATCTGTAGAGAGTGATTATAGGGAAAAACATGTGTATAGGTGGCTATATGGCAAAGACCATGACACATCTAGGAATAGACGCAGATATACCAAACCAAGAATATTCTGGGTACAATTGACACTAGTGGTGGGGATTCATCTGAAGGCGACACTAATGACGAATTGAATAATACACAAGTCCCTAGATCCAATACGGCTTCTTTTTCTGGTGTTGTGACCAGAGCAGCTGCAAAACCACCACAAATGCCAAATACAGGAAGAGAAATAAAAGACCCCACATCAGATGGGGGGGATACAACAAAAAAACGGAACCAAAAGAAAAAGTAGACATTGTGTTTAACCTTAGTGACCGATGTCTCACTGAGATTGAGCATAATGTACTAAACCGTGGCTTATCTTTCATACCAACTCCAAAAAATGACAAATTTAACAAGATTGTAGATACACACAATCTACAAAGGAAGTTAAAACTAAAAGATTTCTTTAAAGATAAAGAGACAGTTACTAGGACTGAGTCCATATTTAAACCTAAATCTAATTTTGAACCTGCCTTTACTCATTCATTGATACAGATCAAATAACACCAACTTTCCCTAATCTATCACCCCAGGAATATAAAGCTAGTAATGACCAATCAATCATCATAAGACCCGCTGATAACGGGGGGGGGGGATTGTCATATTGAATTATGACGATTATTGTCAGGAAGCTAGGCATCAGCTCGCTGGTAATAAGGTCTACACACGTTTGAAAGGTAACCCTACTACGACCTTTAAAAAACAGGTTGATCAGTCCCTGAGATCTGCAATGGAAGCATGCATTTTGAATGAAAGTGAATATGCCTTTCTTACAGTTGATTTTCCAATCATTCCAATTTTATATCTATTACCAAAAGTTCATAAAACACTTTTTCAACCTCCTGGCAGACCTATTGTGTCTGCCAGAGGTTCACTTTTTTCAAATATTGCAAAATTGATCAATTACCATCTTCAACCAGTAGTGAAGAATACATATGCCTATTTACAGGATTCTCCAAGTCTCATTAAAATTTTGACCACTTTTGAACTTTTACAACCGGGTGACATCCTGGTTACCATGGATATTGACAGCCTGTACACCTCCATTCCTTATGTTGGTGGTGTGCAGGCTGTCAGGTCCATGGTAATGGGATCTCATCCATACAATGGCTCCCCAGTTGAATTTTTGTTAGAACTTTTACAGATTTGTCTTGAGAAAAATTACTTTAAATTTGAAAAAGACTTCTTCTTGCAGATCTCAGGGACTGCCATGGGGTCAAATATGGCACCCACGTACGCCAACCTCTATATGTCCTGGTATGAACATTATATTATGCGACCCCAGGACATGGTGGAGGTGGTGTATTACACCAGATATATTGATGACGTCTTTTTGATTTGGCGTGGAACCTCAGATGACCTCATTTCTTGGGTACACAGCCTAAACAATTTGACAGTCCCAATCAGGTTTAAACTCGAATATGATACTAATATGGTCCATTTTTTGGACCTCAATATCTTCAAAGTTGTTGAAGGGGAGGCATGTAGGTTTGGTACATCTTTGTATGCCAAGCCTACAGACCGTAATTCCCTGTTGGATGCACGTAGTTATCACCCTACACACCAGAAGAGGGGGATAGTAGCCTCTCAGCTCACTTGGGTCCTACGCAATAATACCGAGGCACTGAATAGAGAGACACAATTGAATGAGATGTCTTATAAATTAGTTACTCGTGGTTTTAACAGGAGGATGGTAACAGAGATCAAGGATGAGGTTATTGGATGCTTCCAAAATACAATGGTCAGCAAAAGAGACTGTATAAAGACTGATGAGAATATCAACTTTATCACTACATTTGACCCTATGTATCAAAATGTTAGGAAAGCAGTCTCCAAACATTGGGACGTGGTGAACACAGACAAATCACTACCATTTGTGCACAAACAACATCCGAGAGTAGTGTATCGTCGAGCAAAAAATCTAAGAGATATACTAGTGAAAACTGACCCAGTTGGGTGTTATGAGACAAGTAATTGGACCAGAAAAAAAGGCTGCTTTAAGTGTGGAGATTGTGTCACATGTGATAGCATGTTAAAAGGAGACACATTTCAACACCCACAAACTAACAAGCGCTACAAGATCAATTATAGACTCTCATGTATGAGTACTCATGTGATATACATGTTGATTTGCCCATGCTCCCTTGTGTACATAGGAAAAACTGTCACTACATTTCGGGAGTGTATGGCTAATCACCGCTGCGCGATCAGGGAAGCCCTCAAAAAGGGTGAATCTGATCAGCCGGTAGCACGCCATTTCACCAGCCATAAGCATAGTGTCTCAAGCCTTAGAACTATGCTAATTGACTAGGTACCGCAATTAACAAGGGGAGGCGATAGAGGCAATCGACTTTTGAGACTGGAGACAAGATGGATCTATACGTTGGACACCATAACACCCAAAGGGCTAAACACTATGTTGGATTTTTCACCTTTCTATACAGGAAACTGAACCATTATTGATTAATGTCCCATATATCCATATTTTCTATGCTGTTACCTTTTGCATGAATTTAACTTTTCTACATGAAGCTCCCCCTTTTTTTATATGAAGTAAATCTCCTAATGTGATACAGACTTTGCTATATGCTAATTATCTAGCGACATGTCATCTCTAAGTCCTCTGGTATCTTCTGCCATACTCCATTAAGCATGAATTACAGAGTGATGTGTTGGATAGGATATATTTGATAGAGTACTCTCTATGAGCTCTGATTTGTCTTTAAGATGGATAGATGTGTGATCAGTATAGCTGCTCCTGACATCCAATAGTCCAATGTTTATTTATATTGATTTAAACACACCTACCTGTAATACTATGTATTCCATCTATGCATTTATCCTCTATACATGTGATGACTGTTTTAACTAGCTAGCTGCTAATAAAAAAAAAATATTATTCAGCTGCTTTTTTAATTATTCACATGTGGCTCCTTAATAACAATCTATACAAGTGCACTGTAGATTATGTTACGTTCATGGGTTTTATATATTATATATTATGTATTATGCTTATGGTTTTTTATAACATATCCCATGTTAGAGTATGCCTTTTCTACAGATAGAATGTTTTTTCTTACAGATCGAGAGTTCTATCTGACCGGCATCACCGTAACACAACAATATAGGTTACCATGGTTACGGACGTCCTTGCGTGATACACGCTGTTGATGCAACTTCCGGTTACACAGTGCATGGGCCGCGTGTGCGGCTCGGCGTTGTTTGGAGCCACATAAGGTTATTTAAGGTGATGGGGTAAGACACACAGCATACTGCTTTTTGTATTTTTCAAAATGTTTGTATCATGCATTTGACAAAGGGGGTGAAATACCTCCGAAACGTTATGCATTTTAGGATTATTTATTAAAGGTCAAGTTTTAACTATTTTTCAGAGAGTGCCTTTTTTTGCTGATGATATATAAATATATGTGTTTAATTATTTTTTATGTCCATTTAACCCCTTTGTGGTGGTACAATAGTGTTCACATCTTAAAAAAAGTTCTGATGTAAACACTGTTAGTAAAAATGAAATCATGTGATCGTTGATGCATTCACTGATTTCAAGGCCAGGCCGACGCTTGCCTTTGTCAAAAGGGGAAGCTGCAGGACGCCATATATGGTAGGAAATTCCATGCCGTCCACTGTTGGGAACGTCCTAATGGCGTGAAGGGGTTAATTTAGCACTCACTGATAACAATACTAAACCTTATCTATCTTTTCCTTTCTTCTATCTTTAGGGCACAAAAAACAACTGGATGTGGGTCATCTTTAAGCTGGCCACATGTCCATATCTGCTTTATCCACTTCAGTGTTGAGCACTTTTACATCCCTAGCTGGAATTGTTTTTAATCATTTGGCACCCACAGCATTTACACATCAATTATTTTTTTCAGTAGGCTAGGTATTATTAGAAAATAAGTTTAGTTTGCAGCAGAATCTGTTGACACTCAAATAAATTATCATGATGATGACTGATATAAAAACGAAATTTATGCTTACCTGATAAATGTATTTCTTTCTTGACACGGTGAGTCCACGGATCATCTATAATTACTATTGGGAATATCACTCCTGGCAGCAGGTGGAGGCAAAGAGCACCACAGCAAAACTGGTAAATATCACCTCCCTTCCCTCCAACCCCAGTCATTCAACCGAAGTAAAAGGAGAGAAAGGAAGTAACAAGGTACAGAGGTGCCTGAGGTTTATAATACGAAAAAACTGTCTAAATAAACAGGACAGGCCGTGGACTCACCGTATCAAGAAATAAATAAATTTATTAGGTAAGCATAAATTTTGTTTTCTTTTTAATGACACAGTGAGTCCACGGATCATCTATAATTACTATTGGGAATCAATACCCAAGCTAGAGGACACATATGATAAGGGAGAGACAAGACAGGGAACCTAAATGGAAGGCACCACTGCTTGAAGAACCTTTCTCCCAAAAGAAGCCTTAGCCGAGGCAAAGGTATTGAATTTATAGAATTTTGAAAAAGTGTGTAGAGAGGACCAAGTTGCAGCCTTGCAAATCTGTTCCACAGAAGCTTCTTTTTGGAATATCCAGGAAGAGGAAACAGCCCTCATAGAATGAGACGTGACTCTCTCAGGAGGCTGCTGTCCAGCAGTTTCATAGGCCAAGCAAATTATACTTGTGGCAAACCTAGCCACTTCTGGACTATAATGTAAGAAAGGTTGTCTATAGGCTGTATTGTGTGCTATGTAGATGTGACAGACCCTTCTGGCAGTACTGAAGGAGTTAAATGTGTTTAGCTTTAAGAAGACTATTCTTGAACGACAAGGTTACTAGTCTCAGCTATTGTGTACTTTCATTAAAGCTAGTGATTACCATTCCATTGTTCAATCACATCTAGAGAGACGACGCCTTAGTGATAAGAAGAGCCAAGTGTGTGTCCTGTGGTTAAGTTGTTATCAGCTTGAGCAAGGTATTCTATTGTATCATGTCAAAAGGCGTGTTCCATCCATCTAATCTACAACATTCTTTTCAACCCCCCATCTGGGAGGTCAGACCTGCATAAATACTAGGCATAGCCTTTTTAATAAAGTTCATTCTGTTTTAAACCTGAAAACTGGCTGGGTCGTGAGTTATTGACTCCCAAACTGTGTTTCGTCCGGTTATTGGGAGTATTTTAATATTGCTCTCCGCTGCAATTGGTGGCAAGCGTTGGGATCAGACCTTACAGCCGAAAAGCGCAATTCGTGCAATTGTAACTGCCGAATAAGAAAAGGGAATGGCAAGCAGAATACAGTGAAAGAACCGACTACCGAAGTGAATGGAGACGGATTATTCTAAGCTAAAGAGACAAACGTTAAAGGAACTGCTAGAAGCCAGGGGAAAGATAGCCAGCAGCAAACCCAAGGCTATATTAATTGCAGAGCTGATGGAGGGAGACAGAGCTCGCAGCGCTACGCCTCCAGCAGCCATGGAGGAGACCCTATACCAGAGGGAAATGAGGACCAGGCTGGAATTTTTACCCCAACCTGTACCACGGGACATGCTATCCGTGGTAATGGCAGATGTGCAGGAGTACGTGATGGCACACAGTCCGCGGAATGCATCCTCCCGAGCAGAATCCATTTCGGAAGCACTCAGTAACCCAGTAAGACCCAAAATCCCATACCATGCCTTTAAAATGTTTTGTGAGGAGAAGGATGAGATCGATGGGTATTTACAGGATTTTGAGAGACTGTGCGAGTTACATGAGTTGGAGCAGTCCGTATGGGTGCCGGTGCTAGCAGGCAAGCTAGCCGGTAGGGCAGCGGAAGCGTATCGCGCTGTACCCAGGGAGGACAGCAAGGATTACGCTAAAGTGAAGAGCGCAATCTTGGAAAGATATGCCATTACCCCAGAGGCATACCGGCGCAAGTTTAGAGGCCTGCGCAAGCCAGAAAGAGATTCCCATGCAGAGTGGGCCCACAAGCTGGATCAAGCATCTCAGGGGTGGATACAGGCCAGCCAAGCTACCACCATGGAAGAATTGCGACAACTGATGCTGTTGGAGCAATTCTTTAACGGCTTGTCCCCAGAAGCCCAAGAATGGGTGAGAGATCGAAAACCCCTCACGTTAACCGAAGCAGCCAGATTAGCAGACCAGCATTTTGACGCCAGGAGGCACCATGGACTACTACCTAAGACGTACACTCGACCCACAGGACAGCCCAGTCCTCTACAGTCTAACAACCCCACAGCGGCACCGTTTCGTCCAGCCCCAGGGAATCCACCACCCCCCTCACGATACAATGGACGGGCGAATATACAATGCCACACCTGCAAGCAGTGGGGACATATGGCACGTGAGTGCACCCAAAATCGGAGCAGACAAGCTTGGAACCAGGTCAGACAGAACCTGGCCCCAAGGGCGGCTGCTCACCATTACCAAACGGAGCCAGCCGCTCATGAGGGGTTGAGCACCCCAGCCGGGGAACCCCTGGGAATTCTGCATGAGGTGATGTCGGTCCGAGCCACCGATAACCGGCAACATCACCGTCAGCTGGTGACCGTGGAGGGGAAGGAGGTCCAGGGACTTCGGGATTCGGGAGCTACTTTAACCCTGATAGCTCCCCATTTGGTGCCAGATACAGCACACACGGGCGGATCCGTGGCAGTACGAGTGGCAGGGGGAGCAGTATACCGATTGCCCACTGCTAAGATTCATTTGGATTGGGGTGCAGGGGAGGGCATGGTAGAAGTGGGCTTAATGCAAAACCTACCAGCGGATGTTGTACTGGGGAATGACCTGGGTCAGATGACCTCTGCTTTTGTACCTCAGGCTCCACATCAGGAGGTCCACCCAGTAACCACCCGGCAGCAGGCACGCACTACGGCCCCACCAGCTCACCACGAGGCTCAGGTAAGAGACCATGACACCCCCTTGACACATATGACTTGGGATACCCCCACCCAATTTGAGGCGGAGGTGAAAGCTGACCCCACGCTGCAGGCATACTGGGATAAAGGGAACACTGATCAGGCTGGGTTAGAAGGGGAACGGTACGTCTGGGAGAAAGGGTTATTGTACCGCATAGCCGAACGGGGGGTAGGCAGCGCAGTCACCGTGACCACTAAGCAACTGGTAGTACCCCAGAAGTATAGGCAGGAACTGCTCAGGATAGCTCATGACATTCCCCTGTCAGGCCACCTGGGAATGACTCGCACCCGCTACAGATTGACCCACGCCTTTTTCTGGCCTGGGATCTCTAAAGATGTACGGCAATATTGCACCTCCTGTGACGTGTGCCAACGAGTAGGCAAACGAGGTGACCGCCCTAAGGCTAAATTATGCCCGTTACCCATTATTGAGGAACCCTTTAGCAGGGTAGCAGTAGATATCGTAGGGCCTCTACCCAAGCCCAGTCCCTCCGGGAAGAGGTACATTTTAACCGTAGTGGACTATGCCACTAGGTACCCCGAGGCCATTGCGCTCTCCAACATCCATGCAGAGACGGTAGCTGAAGCCTTAATAAAAATATTTTCCCGGGTAGGGTTCCCCCAGGAGATAATATCAGATAGGGGAACCCAGTTTACCGCAGAGGTGACCCAACAACTTTGGAGGGTATGTGGTGTTAGACCCATAATTAACTCAGCCTACCATCCCCAGTCCAATGGGTTATGTGAGAGATTTAATGGGACTTTAAAACAGATGCTCCGTACATTTGGCGAGACTCATAAGGACTGGGAGCGCTACCTACCCCATCTGCTTTTCGCATATAGGGAGGTACCCCAAGAGTCGACAGGTTTTTCCCCCTTCGAATTGCTATTTGGGAGAAGGGTGCGGGGGCCATTAAACCTCATTAGGGAGCATTGGGAGCGAGAGAGTAGCCCCGATGGTAAACCCATTGTATCTTATGTGCTGGAGTTCAGGGACCGACTGGAGGCATTAACCCAGGCTGTACGTACCAACCTCCAGGCGGCTCAACAACGCCAGCGCCGCTGGTACGATAGGGGAGCCAGGGATCGCAGCTTTCAAGTGGGGCAGAAAGTTTTAATTTTAAAACCTGTACGCACCGACAAGCTGCAGGCCGTCTGGCAAGGCCCATACCAGGTCGTAGAGCAGCGATGCGACACTACCTATGTGATTGGCCCCTGCTCAGGGGTAGGGAAGCGACGCATGCTTCATGTGAACATGCTCAAACCCTACCATGAGAGGATGGAGGACGTGGCGGCAATATGCGCCTCGGCCTCTGAGGATCAGGAGAATCTGCCTCTCCCTGACCTATTAGAATCAGAGGACCAGATAGAGCCCTCCAGGGGCGTTCAGCTGGGGGAGCGGCTAAGCCCTTCGGAGCGTGCCCAGGTACAGGAGTTGATAGTAGCTAAAGGGGCTATCTTCTCCCACTTACCTGGGTACACCCCGCTGGCCACTCACCGAGTTGAAACCCCGGGGCAGCTACCTATGCGGCAGACCCCGTATCGTGTCCCTGAAGCAGTCAAGGCACACATGAAGGCAGAAATTGACGAGATGTTGCAACTAGGGGTTATCGAACCTTCCGACAGCCCCTGGGCATCCCCGGTAGTGTTGGTACCCAAGAAAGACGGCACCACACGCTTCTGTGTTGACTACCGGAGGCTAAATGACAAAACGGTGTCTGATGCCTATCCGATGCCCCGGATAGACGAGTTGCTGGATAAAATGGCTAGGGGACAGTATCTTACGACCATAGACTTATGCAAGGGATACTGGCAAATCCCGCTAGCCGATGACGCCGTCCCCAAGTCAGCGTTTGTCACCCCGTTTGGCCTATACCAATTTCGGGTCATGCCTTTCGGGATGAAGAACGCTCCGGCGACCTTTCAAAGGATGGTAGATCGGCTACTGGACGGGTTCCAGGAGTATGCCTGCGCATACCTGGACGATATTGCCATATATAGCCAGAACTGGGCAGAACACCTACAGCATATAGGAGCAGTTATTGACCGTATAGGGGAGGCAGGGCTGACCCTGAAACCTAGTAAATGCCATATCGGGATGGCAGAAGTGCAGTATTTAGGCCACCGGGTGGGGAGCGGGCACCAGAAACCCGAACCGGCCAAAATTGAAGCTGTTGCTAAGTGGCCCACCCCTAGGACCAAGACCTAAGTACTGGCATTTTTAGGCACGGCGGGGTACTACAGAAAGTTCGTGCCCAATTATAGTGCCCTAGCCAAACCCCTGACTGACTTGACACGTAAGAACCTTCCCCGACAAGTTACTTGGGCCCCAGAGTGTGAGCAGGCATTCCAACAACTAAAGACGGCTCTAACTAATGCGCCTGTACTTGCTGCACCCGATCCAACTAAAAGATTTCTTGTTCACACAGACGCTTCGATGTTTGGAGTGGGGGCAGTGCTGAGCCAAGTTGGAGCAGATGGCGGAGAACACCCCGTAGCTTACTTGAGCCGAAAGTTGTTGAAGTAAGCTACGCCGCCATCGAAAAAGAATGCCTGGCCGTGGTGTGGGCCCTCAAAAAGTTGCAGCCGTACCTGTATGGACAACCTTTTTCCTTACTCACAGATCACAACCCGTTGGTGTGGCTGAACCGTGTGGCCGGGGACAATGCCAGGCTGCTGCGCTGGAGTTTGGCGCTGCAGCCCTTCGACTTTACCATCCATTACCGCCCAGGGAAACAAAACGGTAACGCCGACGGGTTGTCCAGACAAACTGAACTTGAAAAGTGATCTGTGAGTGCTTCCCGGACATCCCCAAGCCGATCCGTTGGGATCAGACTGTGTATGCCGGCTTGGTTCTGGGGGAGCATTGTGGCAAACCTAGCCACTTCTGGACTATAATGTAAGAAAGGTTGTCTATAGGCTGTATTGTGTGCTATGTAGATGTGACAGACCCTTCTGGCAGTACTGAAGGAGTTAAATGTGTTTAGCTTTAAGAAGACTATTCTTGAACGACAAGGTTACTAGTCTCAGCTATTGTGTACTTTCATTAAAGCTAGTGATTACCATTCCATTGTTCAATCACATCTAGAGAGACGACGCCTTAGTGATAAGAAGAGCCAAGTGTGTGTCCTGTGGTTAAGTTGTTATCAGCTTGAGCAAGGTATTCTATTGTATCATGTCAAAAGGCGTGTTCCATCCATCTAATCTACAACATTCTTTTCAACCCCCCATCTGGGAGGTCAGACCTGCATAAATACTAGGCATAGCCTTTTTAATAAAGTTCATTCTGTTTTAAACCTGAAAACTGGCTGGGTCGTGAGTTATTGACTCCCAAACTGTGTTTCGTCCGGTTATTGGGAGTATTTTAATATTGCTCTCCGCTACAATACTCTTCAGCCACAAAGAAAGAGAAGTAGCCATAGCTTTAGGTTCTGCAGCAGACGTTCCCTATGAGAAGATGGGTTAGGACACAAAGAAGGAACAACAATCTCCTGATTAATGTTCCTATCCGAAACCACTTTAGGGAGAAAGCCTAATTTAGTACGCAAAAATACCTTATACGAATTAAAAAATAAGGTAAGGAGATTCAAACTGCAACCCCGAGAGCTCCGAGACTCTACGAGCAGAAGAAATAGCAACAAGAAACAAAACTTTCCCAGATAATAACTTAATATCTAAGGAATGCATAGGCTCAAACGGAGCCTGCTGAAGAACTTTAAGAACAAAGTTAAGACTCCAGGGAGTAGTAACAAGTTTTGAACACAGGCCTGATTCTGACCAAGGCCTGACAGAACGATTGCATGTCTGGTACATCCGCCAGACGTTTATGTAACAAAATAGACGAGGCAGATATTTGACCCTTCTAGGTACTTTCCGATAAGCCCTTCTCCAAACCCTCCTGGAGAAAGGACAGAATTCTAAGAATCCAAACTTTACTCCAAGAGTAGCCTCTGGATTCACACCAATACAGATATTTACGCCATATCTTGTAGTAAATCTTTCTGGTAACAGGTTTACGAGCCTGAATCATGGTTTCAATGACCGACTCAGAAAATCCCTGCTTAAATAAAATTAATTGTTTAATCTCCAAGCAGTCAGCTTCAAAGAAACAAGATTTGGATGAAGGAAGGGCCCTTGAAGTTGAAGGTCTTTCCTCAGAGGGAGTCTCCAAGGTGGGAGAGATTACCAGATCCTGCGAGGCCACGCTGGTGCAATGAGGATCACCGACACCCTCTCCTGTTTGATTCGAGCAATGACCCGAGGAAGGAGAGTGAACGGAGGAAATAGGTATGCTAGACTGATATTCCAAGGGACCGCCAAAGCATCTATCTGTACAGCCTGAGGATACCTCGACCCGTACCTCGGGAGCTTGGCATTCTGATGAGATGCCATGAGATTCAGCTCCGGCTGTCCCCATTTGAGAATCAAGATGGAAAACACCTCCGGATGGTGTTCTTACTCCCCCGGGTGAAAAGTCTATCTGCTCAAAAAATCCACTTCCCAATTGTCCACTCCTGGAATGTGGATTGCAGATAGACAGCAGTTGTGGGTCTCTGCCCACCGAATAATCTTTGCTACCTCTGTCATGGCCAAGGAACTCAGAGTTCCTCCCTGATGGTTGATGTAAGCCACTGAGGTTATGTTGTCCGACTGGAACCTGATAAACCTGACTAATGCTAACTGAGGCCAGGCCAGAAGAGCATTGCAAATTGCCCTCAGCTCTAGGATCTTTATGAGGAAAATAGACTCCTGCCATGTCCATGTCCCCTGAGCCTTTAGAGAGCCCCAGACAGCTCCCCATCCCAGCAGGCTGGCGTCCATTGTCACAATCACCCAGGAGGGTCTGCGGAAGTAGGTTCCCTGGGAAAGATGATCCTGAGACAAGCACCAAGAAAGAGAATCTCTTGTCACCTGATCCAGAAGAATTTGCGGAGACAGGTCCGCATAATCCCAGTTCCATTGCCTGAGCATGCATAACTGCAGAGGACTGAGTTGGAAACGAGCAAACAGAATGATGTCCATGGCGGCTACCATCAAACCGATCACCTCCATGCATTGAACCACTGACGGCCGAGGAGAGGACTGAATGGTTAGACAAGAGCCGAAGATCTTTGATTTCTGACCTCTGTTATTATGGTTCCCAGGAACACTACCCTTGTAGCTGGAATTAAGGAACTCTTTCCCAAATTCACCTTCCATCCGTGAGAACGCAGTAAGGATAACAACATCGCTGTGTGGGAGTTCGCTTGTTGAAAGGATGGCGCCTGAACCAGAATGTCGTCCAGATAAGGCTCCACTGCAATGCCAGGCAACCGGAGCACCGCCAACAGGGATCCCAGAACCTTTGAAAAAGTTCTAGGATCTGTGGCAAGGCAGAATGGAAGAGCCATGAACTGGAAGTGTTTGTCTAGAAAAGCGAACCTCAGAAACTTGTGATGATCCTTGTGGATTGGAACATGCAGGTACGCACCCTTTAAATCTACTTTGAGGAACTTGTTTAGACTCTTGAGATCTAAAATTGATCTGAAAGTTCCCTCTTTTTTGGGAACCACAAACAGAGTAAAATCCCAGACCCTGTTCCTGCATTGGAACAGGAACTATCACTCCCAGAGTGGAAAGGTTTCAAACACAGTGTAAGAATGCCTCTCTTTTTATCTGATCTACAGATAATCTTGAGAGCAGAAACCTGCCCCTGGGAGGAAAAGGCTTGAACTCCAGTGTGTATCCTTGGGACACGATGTCCACCGCCCAGGGATCCGGAAAATCCCGAACCCAGGCCTGAAGGAAGGAGAGTCTGCCCCCCCTCAAGATCCGGTCCTGGATCGGGGCAGACCCTTCATGCTGACTTTGAGTCGTTAACAGGCTTCTTAGATTGCTTCCCCTTGTTCCAAGACTGTTTGGTCCTCCAGGAAGGTTTGGACTGATCTTGCTTGGCAGAGGAAGAGGAAGGCTTACTTTTGAAGTTTTGAAAGGAACGAAAATTACTCTGACGTCCCTTCTGTTTATTCCTCTTATCCTGGGGGAGGAAATGACCCTTTTCCCCTGTATTGTCAGAAATAATTTCAGCTAAGCCCGGCCCAAACAAGGTGTTACCCTTGTAGGGAATTGCCAAAAGCTTAGACTTAGAAAAAACATCCACAGACCAGGATTTCAACCATAAGGCTCTGCGGGCCAGAACGGTAAAACCAGAAATCTTTGCTCCCAGCTTGATAACCTGTAGGGAAGCATCCTGTCCTGGATCTCTTCAAGGGGAGTGTCTGTCTGAATAGAATCAGACAACGCATCAAAGCAGTATGCCACCACACTAGTGATGGTAGCAATACACCCCACAGGCTGCCATTGTAAACCCTGGTGTACATACATCTTTTTGAGCAACCCCTCCAACTTCTGATCCATAGGATCCTTAAAGAAACAACTATCCTCTATGGGAAAAGTGGTTCTCTTAGCCAAAGTGGAAATTGCCCCTTCTACCTTGGGAACTGTCTTCCAAGATTCCTTAATAGAGTCAGAAATAGGGAGCATCTTCTTAAAAATAGGGGATGGAGAAAAAGGGATACCAGGTCTCTCCCATTCCCTAGCAATAATCTCTGTAGCCCGATCTGGTACAGGAGAGAAAACCTCCACCATGGAAGGTACATCAAAATACTTGTTTAGCTTGCTAGACTTCTTAGGATTGACTACGATAGTAGTGTCGGAGTCATCCAAGGTAGCCAAAACCTCCATAAGTAACAAACGGGGGTGTTCCAGCTTAAATCTGAATGATACCACTTCAGCATCAGAAGAAGGAATTACACTGTCTGAGTCTGAGATTTCCCCCTCAGATGCTACCAAAGTATTTTCCTCCTCAGATTTCTGGGAAGGAACCTTCGGAATAGCTACTACTGTGTCAGAAACCTTACTCACTGAATCCATAGATTTCCTCTTGTGCTTTCCCTGCAGCATGGAAAAAGCAGACAGCGCATTTGAGACCACAGAAGACAGGAGGGTAGCGATGTCTTGCAACGTAACTCCAGGCGGAGTTTGAGGGGAAGCACAGGACACTGCATGTGTGGACGATACAATTTGGGACACTTGAGGAGAAAGGTGCGGCATATCTTGAACATTGTCAGGAGACCCCTGAACAGCATCCGCCTTAGACAATGTTGGTTCAGAATCAAAAAGTCTATCCCTGTAATTCAATGTTCTCTCAATACATGAGGAACAGAAAGGGATTGGTGGTTCCACGTTAGCATCAAAACATAAAGTACAAGTTACATTTTTCAAGGCCTCCTGGTCCATCTTTACCCAGAATTGAACAAATTAGAAATAAATATACTTATATTTATATCTGAAATTCACACAAATAAAATGTTACTGTCCCTTTAAATTTAAAACATAACTGCTTTATTTTTTATTGCAAAAACATGAAAATGTTGTTCTCAAACACCCCAGACAGCCTTTACACCTCAGCTTAGTTTTGCTGAGGTGCCTACCTGCCCTGCTGGATACCGGAGATAAAATTGTTAGATAAATTCCGGACTCAATCCAGAGCGCTGCACCCAATGTCCAGCGACCGTAGTACATTTTTCTCAAAAACACGATCCAGTTCCAACCCACGCATATAGTAAAGGACTCTAATGGGTCATACATTATTGTAACGGGACTGTTATTTAACTCCTACGTAACATTGGCGAATGTATACTTAACCAACCAGGACCAGCATACCATTTTTATGCGAGTGACCCAACAATTACTAGAACACACAAAAGGCATATTACTCCTGGGAGGAGACTGGCCCGCAACACTACAGCAGGGAAAACAAGTACTCCACTAAAAGTAATAAAGGCCATCAACTCCTGTATCCGCACACTTAAACTACATGACATCTGGAGATCGGTAAACCATGACACCCAAGACTATACATTCTACTCCGACCCACATCACACATATACCAGGATCGATTACCTCATCACCGATCAGGTAGGCCTCTGAATGGTTGGGAACTCCAGCATACTGCCGATCACATGGTCCGATCATGCCCCAGCACAATGCACATTAATGTGGCCAAGCACACCTGTGAGACCTTTCATATGGAGATTGGATTATTTTATTTTAGATAACCCCCTGATAAAATTGGAGATAGACACAACACTAGGAACAATCAGCAATTTGTAAATTCTACCCTATCCCAAATTAGATACTGGGAATTGGAACATAAAAAAAAATCCCACAACAGATATTCTGGACTCCTTGACAAAAACAAAACATGACCTTAACAATCACCTTGTTAAAGAATACCAGAACAAAGCCACACTACTACAACAAAGATATTTTGATGATAATGATAAGGCAGGATCTTCCCTGGCCAAGGCACTTAGATGGAAACAACTGAACACGCACATTCACACACTATTAGACACAGTGGGGCACATGCATAGAGATAGCAAGAGCATTGCAGAGACATTCAGACAGTACTAGGAGAAACTGTATAATCTCCACAACGACTCTAGCCAGGAAGAAATAGATGGATTCCTATTGGATCTACAACTGCACACACTAGACAAGAGAGACATTGAGTTCCTAGACTCGCCAATTATACCCGAGGAAATTAAAACAGCCATTAAAAACATGCCCAACGGCAAAAGTCCAGGCCCAGACGACCTGGGCATAAAATACTGCAAATTATATCTACACCATATGCTAGCTCCCTTAACTTCCCTATTTTATTCATTATCAAAAAAGAAAGGATTTACTGACCAAATGTTAGAGGCACACATCACAGTACTCCCCAAACAGGGACCAGGCATTTTTCGCCTCATCTCCCTCCTAAATTCTGATAACAAAATATACGCTAAAATCATTGCCACCAGAATTAACAGGTTTCTTCCCAAATGAATACACCCAGAACAGGTGGGCTTCGTACCTGCTCGAGTGGCATGAGATAATACGTTGAAGATATTACAATTAATCTTCTATGCCCAACATCAACATATATCTCTAGTACTGGTCTCTACGGATGCTGAAAAAGCATTCAACAGAGTCCATTGGCTATTCTTAAAAACAGTCCTACAAAAGATTAAATTCAGTGATCCTTTCATAGACCAAATTTTCACACTTTTCCAAAATCCCACGGCGCGGGTCAAGGTAAATGGCCTCCTATCAGATAGATTTTCCATCCAAAACAACACAAGGCAGGATTGCCCCATTTTCCTGATGCTCTTTGCCATCACTATCGAATCGCTAGCCTAGAAAATCGAAGCCAACAAGCAAATAGTAGGGATTAACTCCAAGACTCACGGACACCAATATCGACACATCACTGGCCAAAACACTAACTATTTTCAAAAAATATGGGAAGATTTCAAATTTCCACCTTAATTTAACTAAGTCCGAGCTACTGAACATCACATACAACTCTGAAGCACTTACAGAGACATTACAAGACTTCCCCTTAAGAACACAACAATCTAAAATGAAATATTTAGGAATTTATCTCTCACCGGACCAGCAGGAGGTGTTTCTAGCTAATTACAAAACATTAGAAAACACTCCAATTGCAGACTTATCTAGCTGGAAAAACAAATCAATTTCCTGGATAGGCAGGATCAATGTGATAAAAATGAATGTGCTACCAAGATTGCTGTATTTGCTTCAAACCATTCCCATCCCACTACTGACAAATTATCTGCACAAAATACAGAACATCATAGAAAAATATATATGGGGAGATATTAGACTTAGAATAGCTAAGAAAACACTCTATTTACCAAAGGACAATGGGGGACTTGGGGTAACCAACATACATACCTATAAACAAGCCATTACCTTACACAGACTCCTAGACTGGTGCTATAATGACCACGACAAAGAATGAGTACAATTGGACTGTGACATTTTGGAAACCAGAAATGTTGGCCTTACGGCTTGGCTCCTAGGGAAAGATAAACCAAAAGCAACATCAACTTACCCACTACTCTTAGACTTTTATGACACCTGGGATAAGATTATACACACCTTAACAAACATCTCCTCAAGGTTCTCCCCACTGACCATAATCCTGCAATGCCTTGGAATCACAAATAGAAAAAGCCAGACCAAAAAATACTCTTTAGGGACTGCACGCTCTCAGAATTGATTGAAGGGAACAAGCTTAAACTTCTTAACGACATTAAAAGGACACTCAATCAAAATTAAACTTTCATTATTCAGATAGAGCATGCCATTTTAAAAAAATGTGCACAGTATTTTTATATTTAAACTTTTTGAGCCACCAGGTCCTACTGAGCATGTGCAGGAATAAGTGTGTAGGCATTTGTGAATGGCTGATGGCTGTCACATGGTACGTGTATGCATTTGTGATTGGCTGATGGCTGTCACATGGTACAGGGGGAATGGAAAAGACATAACTTTTAAAATTGTCAGAAAAAAATCTACTACTCATTTGAAGTTCAGACTAAGTGCTATTGCATTGTCTTGTTATCTTGCATTTGTTCATTATGCAAATATACTGTGTTGACTGGTCCTTTAAGGAAACCATGCCAGACATTGAAATTAGTTGGTTCTCACACACTTAACTTAACCATTTCTTACGACACACAAGCATAAACAAGACCTCACAAGGCAAGTAACTCCTTTTGAAAGCGTCTGCCTACGAAATACTCCTACAGCACACGCATTATCATTACTGTACAAACTCCAGCAGAAGATACACACTCCCTTCCTTCTTACACAAAAGCTTGGTAGAAGGAACTACAAACAGACATTCTTTCAAGACTGGCAGACAGCATTCCAGATCACAAAAAGAGCATCAATCTCTACCAGAGTACAGGAGTCCAGTTACAAATTTTTATCCAGGTGGTATCTTACCCCTAGCAGGTTACAGCGCATATACAAAACAGTCTCGGGGAGGTGTTGGAGAGACTGTGGGGGGAGGGAACCCCTACACACATATGGTGGCATTGTCCTAGATTGGACACCTATTGGGTGGGGATCCTCGACCACATAGAGGCAGTAACAGGGAAATCACTACAGAATAGCCCCAAGACACTTCTATATCTCACATTACCCAAACTTGAGAACAAACAGGGGTCAAGTCGAGAGGGAACGCATGGGAACGGAGTTCCTGCACTATTTTTGCAGGGGGAACTAAGTTCCCTCTGGACAGAGAACAGAGACCTTTCAGTAAACACTGCTGCTGCTGGGGGAGGAGCTGGAGCACAGTATGGTAAGAGGGATAGTGAGATCCTCTAGTAATGGGCAGTAACACTTCCTACAATACACTAAATGTAAGCTTGTCAGCGGTCCTGCTGTTTGATCACCCCGCAATGTGTAACACACATGGTGTTTACATTTCTGTGTGGCTTGCTCTGGAGTTTTTTAGCTCCCCTTAGCAGAAATAGGACTATTGCACCTTAAGTGGGTGTGACAGAGGAGGATTCTCAGGCTCAAAGGCAACCATTCAACCCTTCATTGAATTTAATTTGCTTTCATTGTCAAACAATAATAATTGTGAGGGTGGGTGGAAGTTCCCACACTTTTTTTTTGTAGGACTTGACCCCTGAGAACAAAGCAAGCAGAGCTTTGATGCTGGTTATGTTAAATAGTGCCAAGATATTAATCCCAAAGCACTGGAAAACACGGACCACCCCAACGATCGAGGAGTGGAAACACCAGGTAGACACTCTGATCCACCTAGAAAGGTACCACCACATCCAACATGGGACAACTGACACACATGAACGCATGCTAGAACAGTGAAATGAGTGCAAAACCCGCACAGCATGAATAACACTAGGATTATTCCACCCTCTATCTACCCTAGATAAATTGCAATGCCTACGCAGCATAATAACTAGATCAGACATGGTTTTTAAGTCAGAACCTCCCCTACTCAACAGAGTAAAGCACTAGAAACCACAGTTCCCAAAAGGGAACACACATCACGATGAGAAGTTAATACTGTTTTGAAATGTTCTGGGTATCATTTTTTAATCGTTATTGCTACACCATTTCTATGCATATGCTTGGTTATTTTTTGTCTATAACACCGCTTTGGCCAGACCACCCACATGGACGATGACATTGGTTATTAATCTGGTATAACCATACTTGGACATTATATTACTTTAAAACTATCATTCTATAAGGCACTGGTTGCCAATGTTTCAAATGTCTCATGTAGATGTAAAATTTTGAACAGTTTGTAACTTTGCATGATTTTAAATAAAGCCCTTTGAAAACCAAAATAAATAAATAAATAAAAATGTTAGTGCTTTTCTGCATGCATACAACATTGAATTGCCTAGCATTGTCATTGAGAGCAGAGCTATGCAACAAAGCATTATCAGGCCTGCAACTTATACCCTGAACTTGAACAATGAACATAAAGGGGCCTATTTATCAAGCCGTCAACCGCAAATACGCAGGAATTCCGCAGCGTAATTGTGGAGAGGCTGATTCGCCTTATTTATCAAAGCCTACAGACTGGCAAAAGTTGAATTTTGTGTCATAACATACAATCCGCCGGTCTCAGTCCGACACAGATCGATGCTTACGTCACTACAGATGTTCAGAATGCAAATGCGGCACTATCTGACTACTTTTGCTAGTTAACAAATATCTACCAGGTATGTTAGCCACTATTCTGGCCCAGCGTACCTACTTTTCAATCCGCCGCCCTAGAGGTGGTGGATGCCATAAGAATCAATGGGAGTCTGAAAGCAGCGAGAGCTATGTTCACTGCTGCCCAATATCACATTGATTCCTATGGGAGATTATAAGTAACGTTTACACCTAACACCTTAACATGTACCCCGAGACTAAACACCCCCAATCTGCCATGTCCTACACCGCCGCCACCTACATTATACTTATTAACCCCTATTCTGCCGTCCCACCGCCGCCACCTACATAATACTTATTAACCCCTAATCTTCAATCCTATTGGCTGATCAAGTCAGCCAATAGGATTGAGCTCACATTCTATTGGCTATTCCAATCAGCCAATAGAATGCAAGTTCAATCCTATTGGCTGATTGCAACAGCCAATAGGATTTTTTCTACCTTAATTCCGATTGGCTGAATTCTATCAGCCAATCGGAATCTAAGGGACACCATTTTGGATTACGTCATTTAAAGGAACCTTCATTCGTCGTTAGTCTGTCGGAAGAATAGGATGCTCCGCGACGGATGTCTTGAAGATGGACCCGCTCCGCGCCGGATGGATGAAGATAGAAGATGCCGTCTGGGTGAAGACTTCTTGCCGATTGGATGAAGACTTCGGCCGGCTTCTTGGAGGATGGATGTCGGATCTTCAAAACTGTAAGTCGATCTTCAGGGGTTAGTGTTAGGATTTTTTAAGGGTTTATTGGGTGGGTTTTATTTTTAGATTAAGGTTTTGGGCTGCAAAAGAGCTAAATGCCATTTTAAGGGCAATGCGCATCCAAATGCCTTTTCAGGGCAATGGGGAGCTTAGGTTTTTTTAGTTAACTTTTTATTTGGGGGGTTGGTTGTGTGGGTGGTGGGTTTTACTGTTGGGGGGGTATTTGTATTTGTATTTTTTTTTTTACAGGTAAAAGAGCTGATTTCTTTGGGGCAATGCCCCACAAAAGGCCCTTTTAAGGGCTATTTGTAGTTTATTGTAGGTTAGGGTTTTTTATTTTGGGGGGGGGGGCTTTTTTATTTTCATAGGGCCCTTAGATTAGTTGTAATTAGTTTAAATCTTTTATAATTTCTTTTTTATTTTTTGTAACTTAGTGTTTATTTTTTTGTGTAACTTAGTGTTTGTTATTTTTGGTAATTTTTTTAGTGTAGATTTAAATTATTTAAATAGGGTTAGGTGTTTAAATATAGAATATAGTTAATTTAATTTAATTTGTAGTTTAAGGTAATTTTAGTATAATAGGGTAGATTAATTTTTATTTTAACAAAGTTTAATGTAATTTTATTATAATAGTGTAGATTAATTAGTAATTTAATATAGTTTAATGTCATTTTAGTATAATATTTAGGGTAGATTAATTAATTAATAGTTTAATATAGTTTAATTTAATTTTAAATGTAAGTTTAAATATATAATATAATACGATAGGGATGAGGTAATTTTAATGTAAAGTTAGCGGGTTGTTAGGTTTAGGGGTTAATTTAGTTTATAGCGATGTGGGGGGCTGGCGGTTTAATTAATAACTTTAATTTAGTTTAATTTAGTTTAGTTTAATTTAGTTAATAACTTTATTTATTTGTGGTGGACTCCGGGAGCGGAGGGATAGGGGTTAATAACATAATATAGGTTTCGGCGGTGTAGGGGGCAGCAGATTAGGGGTTAATAAGTATAATGTAGGTGGTGGTGGGCTCCGGGAGCGGCGGTATAGGGGTTACAGATTTTAGTATAGTGTGTGTGTTTAGTGACCGGCTATAAATAAAGCAGTGAAAAAGCTGAAGAGCAGCAAGATCGATGACTGTTAGTTAACAACAGTCCACTTCTCATCGCCCCGTACTTGGTGCGTGGCTTTTTGACAGCTTTTTTGTTAAATATGGAGAACGTATTCAGGTCTGCGGCAGTGATGTTAGGCGAGCGTATTGGTGCCAGCGAATGCAGCACAGTTGACGGGTTGATAAATAGGCCCCAAAGATTTTTAAATAAGACACCCCACAATAAAATATTGAATAAGGTTCAAGTTATTTTTTTTTAAATTAACGGAGTAAAAGCAAAAATTGGGTTTTATGTTGTAAATTTTGTGGAAAAGCCATAAAGATATAAAGGGAAATAAAATATTAAAGGGACAGTCTACACCACAATTGTTATTGTTTAAAAAGATAGATAACACCTTTACTACCCATTCCCCAGCTTTGCACAATCGAAGCCACTACAGACAGCCTCTTATCACATGCTTATTAGCTTTTCACAAGAAGAGACTGATAATTCATGTGTGTCTTATAGATAATATTGTGCTCTCTCCTGTGGAGTTGTGCATGGCACTGCACTAATTGGCTAAAATGCAAGTCAATAGATAATAAATAGACATGTGATCTGTGGGCTGTCAGAAAAGGCTTAGATACAAGGTAACCCAAGAGGTAAAAAAGTGTATTAATATAACTGTGTTGGTTAAAGGGCCATAATACCCTAATGTTTAAACACTTGAAAGTGATGCAGCATAGCTGTAAAAAGCTGACTAGAAAATATCTCCTGAACATCTCTATGTAAAAAAGAAAGATATTTTACCTCAAAAGTTCCTCAGTAGCCACCTCCCATTGTAAAGGATTTCTAAGCAGCATTTTAGTGTGTCTGTCCTGGGACATCTGAAGGGATGAACATTGTGCACTCTCATCTTATTTCACCAATCAGGTTAAGGAAGCTTACTATGAAATCTCATGAGAGTTAAGTCAAATCTCATGAGATCACAGTAAAAGTTCATGACCTCAGCACTGCTGATGCTGATTGGCTGCTGTTCATTTCTTCATTTTTTTTTTTAATTTTTTTACCTGCAGCTGAGTATAACTTTTTACACAGAACTTACTCTGCTGAGCTGAGGAGATTGTGAGGTAAAATATCTTCCTTTTTTACATAGAGACGCTCAGGTGATATTTTCCTGTCAGCTTTTTACAGTTATACTGCATCAGTTTCAAGTGATTTAGCTTATGAGTATTATGTCCCTTTAAGCAAAACTGGGGAATGAGTAATAAAGGGATTATCTATCTTTTAAACAATAACATTTGAAGAGAGTATTCCTTTAAATATGTGCTAAACATAATGATGTATTCAAGCAAAGATTTCCCTTAGAATATTATGTAGATTTATTTTTTATAATTATATTAGTTTTTTAAGTATTCAAGATATGTGTAAAGATTTTGGCCTAGATTACAAGTAGATTGCTAAATTACAAATTTGCCAGTTTGCGGGAGCGTGATAATTAACCAGCCATTACAAGTGGCTGATTATTGGTACTGCAAGCTTGCAGTAGCAATTAGAAAATTAACTACAATCTCTGTTTAATTTTCTAAAATTGCCCAAAATACCCTCAAAATAGAGGGCATTATAGTTTTGTATTTAAAAAAAATCTAGCTTTTTTGTTTTAAATAAAAAATAACTTCACTATGCAGTTTTAGGGCTTTAAAGTTGGTGGAAGTGGGGTGTTAGAAAAAAAAAACCAAATTGCACTCAGTTCATGAAAGCCTCCAAATAACATATATAGCCTAGGTTACTTTAAAGCAGTGCTTTCCAAACTGTGTGTCGGGACACACTAGTGTGTCGGCAGCAGTGTGTAGGTGTGTCCCTGCTTCAGCACAATTTTTTAAAAAATGTTTTAAATGTTTTTTTTGGTTTCCGACTTTCCACTTGCTACGCATATGACATGGTTGACACGCGATTGATACCTAGGGGGTCACAGATCATCTTAACCTATTGGCGCAGCTCAGTGGGAACTGAAACTATTCCCTTTGGCGGCACATTGGCTCCTGACTGCACATGTAGTCTCCTTAATTGGCTCGTGACTGCACATGTAGTTAGTGAGTGGGACAGTAGTGTGTTTGCAGTGTGGGCAGTAGTCAGTCGGAATCGCAGAGCTTTGAGGGCAGTAGCTTAAACACTGAGCTGAAGTCAGAAGTCAAAGTGTTGGGTTTTTTTGCAGATAGCTCCCAGTAGTGTAATATTCCACAAAATATTCAGAAACTGTGTTCATCCCATCAACCTCATACATCCCATTAAAATAGTAAGTAGCTATTGGTGGTATTAAACTTTTTTTAATTCTTGCACATACTTACTGTTACTTGTAAATACATTTTGTTATTATATAATTTATGTATGTGTCCGTATCTGTTAAAACAACTTAGTTTAACCTCCTGTTTGCCAGTACAGCTGAATTACTGTGTCGTGAAATGATGTAGGTCTAAAAAGTGTGTCACCAACATGAAAAGTTTGGAAAGCTCTGCTTTAAAGGGACAGTTAAGTCCAAAAAAAACTTTCATTTTTCAAATAGGGCATGTAATTTTAAACAACTTTCCAATTTACTTTTTTCAACAATTTTGCTTTGTTCTCTTGGTATTCTAGTTGAAAGCAAACCTAGGAAGGCACATATGATAATTTCTAAGCCCTTGAAGGCCACCTCTATTTTAATAGCTTTTCACAGTAGGGGAGAGCAAGCTCATGTAGGTCATATAGATAACATTGTGATCACGCTCGTGGCTAGTGGCAGACACTACACTAATTGGCTAAAATGCAAGTCAATAGATAATAACTAAAAGTCATGTGATTAGGGGCAGGCAGAAGATGCTTAGATACAAGTTAGTCACAGAAATAAAAAGTGTATTAATATAACAGTGTTGGTTTTGCAAAAGTGGGGAATGGGTAATAAAGGGATTATCTATCTTTTTAAACAACAGAAATGCTGGTGTTGACTGTCCCTTTAACTAAACAAATCTGCCAATACTCGCTCACAACTCAGCTGGGCCTATTCCAGCATTGTCAGAGCTTTGCTGCACCAGTTGGTGGTTTTCATGAGATTTTATAGACTTTAAAATTCTACACTATTCCAATCCATGAGTATTTTTGCAAAGGGATTTGTACTAGGTGAAAACCCCAGAGCTACCCTGCTCTGATAGTCTGTACACTAACTTCCAAATACTGTAGAATCCAGTTCAAAATATTGTCCCTAAACTATAAAGTTCTCAACAACCTCACATTCAACTATATTTCCGCTCTTATCTCCAAATACTCCCCAAACTGCCCTCTTTGTTCAACCTTTTGACCTATGTTTGGCCAGTCATTCCTGTTTGCTATTACTGATGTCATTACTTTTAACCTTTTGCTCTTAAAGGGATATAATACCCATATGCTAAATCACTTGAAAGTGATGCAGCATAACTGTAAAAAGCTGACAAGAAAATATAACCTGAACATCTCTATGTACAAAAAGGAACATATTTTACCTCATAATTTCTTCGACACACAATCATAAGTGTTCTGTGAACAGTTATCCTTCAGCTACTGTCATCTACATGTTAATAAAAAAAAACAACATAAAAAAAACAATCAGCTTCAATAGTGCTTATGCCACACTTGCAAGATTTCATATTAAACTTCTTTACTATAAATAGGGAAATAAAATGACTGTGTCTACACATGCCAGATGTACACTCCCTTGCATCCTGATTGGTTGCATAAAGTTCCTTTACAATGGGATGTGGCTACCTAGGACATTTTGATATAAATTTCTTCCTTTTTTACTTAGAGATGTCTTGGTGAAATTTTCTAGTCAGCATTTTACAGTTTTTCTACAATACTTTTAAGTGCTTCAACATTTGGGTATCATGTCCCTTTAACTCTCTGTAGCTCTCTACACCTCTTTATCAGACTATCTCTAACTTTATTCTTTGAAGACCCACCTATTTAGAGAGGTTTAACTTCACTCTTATGAACATTTCTCTTCATTAAAACAAAATTCAGTAGATTTGCTTAATCAACAAATGCATGATAACAAGATAATGCAATAGCACCTAGTCTGAACTCCGAATTAGTATTAGATTTGTTTCTAACACATTTCAAATTTATGTCTATTTCCACTCCCCCCCCTGTACCATACGACAGCCATCAGCCAATCACAAATGCATATGCGTATATACTGTGAATTATTGCACATGCTCAGTAGGAACTGAGACTCAAAAAGTGTAAATATAAAAAGGCTGTGCACATTTTATTAATAAAACTACATTGGAAAGTTGTTTAAATTGCATGCTCTGTCTGAATCATGAAACTTTAATTTGATCTGAGTGTCCCTTTAATTTAAAGGGACACTCAGATCAAATTAAAGTTTCATGATTTAAAGGCTTTAAACTGCCTTGTCTCAGCGCTGCAGCTGCAATTCTTGTGACAAGCCTCCCCACATCTTATGTCTCCACACCCTTAAAACTGTTGTCCCCAATTAGCCATTTTACCTACCTTTCCCCTTGATTACAAGTTTTGCGTTGCGGCTTGTAAGGCTGAAAATATGGTATTTTCAGCGTTAAAACAGCACCGCATCTATTACAAGTGTTGTCGGTATAGGTGTACCACACACCTTTTAGCCTGTAACGCAACGTTAGTACCGCACTCGCAAAAATAGCGTTTTTTCATGGGACTACCATAGCGCCAGTATTACAAGTTTTGCATTCTGGCTAAAAAGTGAGCATTACAGCCTTAAACGACAAGATCTGTAACACCATCTAAAGTCAGTAGTTATGCGTTTTACACTACAAAGCTGTAGCATAAAACTCATAACTAATGTGTTACAAAGTACACTAAACACCCAAAAACTACCTATTAACCCCTAAACCGAGGCCCTCCCGCATTACAAACACTATAATAAATTTATTAACCCCTAATCTGTCGCTCCCGACATCGCCGCCACTAAAAAAATGTATTAACCCCTATTCCGCCACTCCCCAACATCATTACCACTATAATAAAGTTATTAACCCCTAAACAGACGCCCTCCCACACCGCCGCTATAATAAACCTATTAACCCCTAAACCGCAAGCCCCCCACAACGAAATATACTAAAATAAACTATTAACCCCTAAACCGAAAGCCCCCCACAACAAAATAAACTAATGTAAACTAGTAACCCCTAAACCGAACGATCCCCTAACTTTATATTAAAAGTACAATTTTCATAGCTTAAATTCAATTAAAAATTACCTGTCAAATTAAAAAAAAATATTTTAAACTAACAATTAAACTATTCTAATTATTAAACTAAAATTAAACTAACTACCAATTAAATAAAACTAAACTACCAATAAAAAATACTAACACTACTCTAAAAATTACAAAAAGTATCTAATTACAAAAAATAAAAACAAACTAAATTACAAATAAAAACCCACTAAATTACGAAAAATAACAAATTATGAAAAATAAAAAATAATTACACCTAATTTAATACGCCCTATCAAGATAAAAAAGCCCCCCCCCCCCAAATAAAAAAAAACCCCTAGCCTACAATAAACTACCAATGGCCCTGTAACAAAGTGATGTCTTAATAAAGTGTCTCTTATGATTTTATTTATAATTATGATAAGTGTCTCATATATAATAAATATTAGACATGAATTGAGTTTGAATTTCATGTCCAATATTTTATATGAGTAAGATTTAATATGCAGGTTAACTTATTGTCAAATGTGCAATTGATATGGAGATGGTAAAAAGTCTCTCTCTATATATATATATATATATATATCAATTTTAGTAGGCACAAAATAGAAATAAGTTCTCCTGAAAATATACTGCAGTAAGAGTGACTGTTTCGATATCAACCAAGTTAGTTACAGTGTATATATATATATATATATATAAATATATATATATATATATATTAAGCAAGTATGTTCAGATAATAGTTAGTATGCATACAACCTCACCCGGTAAAAGATGGTAACGATCTTGGAAAAGTAGCTCCAAACCGACAGGCAATTCTGAACAGCGTGAGTAGCGTGGTGAGATGCGCCAATCAGCTGAGTGGCTCACAGGTGACGTCACAGGAATGGACAAGGAATCAGCTGAAGGTGAAATCGGCAGCACAAACTCCAAGATGCAGGAGGTTAGCAAAAGTGTTGATTGTATAGTCCCAAGACAAATACAATATAAAAGGTTAAGCAGTCACAAAGTGAATCAGTAAATCCAGAGGAAGTAACAATTATGATATTATAGGAATTTCCAATAGCCCTAAGAGGAAATATGTTAACACCTCTTAAAGGGCCAGATGTTACATTACCCCAAAGATATCAGCTCTTTTACCTGTAAAAAAATACAAACACATAATAAAACCTTAGCTACCCATTGCCCTGAAAAGGGCATTTCTATGGGCATTGCCCTTAAAAGGGCATTTAGCTCTTTTACTGCCCAGACCCTAAACTAAAAAAGAAAATCCACCCAATAAACCATTAAATAAACCTAACACTAACCCCCTGACGATCCACTTACAGTTTTTGAAGTCCCGCTTGAAGGATCTTCATCCAGCCGTGAAGTCATCATCCATGTGGCAAGAAGTCTTCATCCAGG
The DNA here is from genome assembly GCF_027579735.1 of Bombina bombina. NCBI lineage: Eukaryota > Metazoa > Chordata > Amphibia > Anura > Bombinatoridae > Bombina > Bombina bombina. The sequence goes on from NC_069499.1 coordinate 222,320,308, forward strand.
CGGCCTCTTCTATCTTTATCCAGCCGGGAAAGTCCTCATCCAGGCGGCAAGAAGTCTTCATCCAGGCGGCCTCTTCGATCTTTATCCAGCCGGCGCAGTGTGTGTCCATCCTGAAGACATTCGGCGCGGAGCATCCTCTTCATACGGTCGCCACTGTACACTGAATCTTCAATGCAAGGGACGCGATTCAAGATGGCGTCCCTTGCATTCCTATTGGCTGAAAATTTTGAATTAGCCAATAGGAATTAGGGCTGCTAAAATCCTATTTACAGTTCAAATCAGCCAATAGGATTTACGCAGCTCTCATTCTATTGGCTAATTTGAATTAGTGGGTTTCTTGGGTGGGTTTTACTGTTGGGGTGGTGTTTGTATTTTTTTACAGGTAAAAGAGCTGATATCTTTGGGGCAATGCCCCACAAAAAGCCCTTTTAAGAGCCATTGGTATTTTATTCTAGATTAGGTTTTTTATTTTGGGGTGAGTTTTTTTTATGGGTATTAGAATAGGAATAATTTTTTTATTTTTGATAATTTGTTTGCTATTTTGTGTAATGTATATTTTTAGGGGGTGTTTGGTTTTTTGGAGTAAAAGAGCTTTTTATCTCAGGGCAATGCCCTACAAAAGGCCCTTTTAAGGGCCCCCCAAAAGGCCTTTTTTAGGGCCCTTGGTAGTTTTGGGGGTGGGGGTTTGTATAGTGTTAGGGGGTGTTTGTATTTTTTTGGGGCGTAAAAGAGCTGTTTATCTCAGAGCAATGCCCTACAAAAGGCCCTTTTAAGGGAACCTCAAAAGGCCATTTTAAGGGCCCTTGATAGTTTATTTTAGAGTAGTTTTTTTTATTTTGGGGTGTTTTTGTAATGGTAGGTTTTAGTGCAAGTCAGGTTAGGTTTTATTTGACAGGTAAGTTTGTATTTATTGTAACTAGGTAGTTAGTAAATAGTTAATAACTATTTACTAACTAGTCTACTTAGTTAAAATAAATACAAACTTGCCTGTGAAATAAAAATAAAAGCTAAGCTAGATACAATATAACTATTAGTTATATTGTAGCTAGCTTAGGTTTTATTTCACAGGTAAGTATTTCGTTTTAACTAGGTATTAGGGGTTTAGGTTTAGGGGTTAATATATTTTAATTTAACTTGTTGCGATGTGGGGGGCTGGTGGTTTAGGCGCTAATAAATGTAGTCTAGTGGCAGCGGTATTGGAGCGACACATTAGGGGTTAATAATTTTGTTTAGGGAGCAGCAGATTAGGGGTTTATAACTGTAGGCAGGCGTCACCGATGTCGGGGGCAGCAGATTAGGGGTGTTTAGACTTAGGGTTTAAGTCTAAACACTTTAGGGTTTATGTTAGGGTGTTTAGGGTTAAGCAGTATTTTTATTTCCCCATAGACATCAATGGGGCTGCGTTACGGAACTTTTGTTTCCGCGATCGCAGGTGTTAGACTTTTTTTTTGCTGGCTCTCCCGATTGATGTCTATGGAGAAAGCGTGCAGGAGCACGTCAAACACATTGCTTGTTTTGGGAGCGGTATGGAGCTTAAAATCTCCATATCACCCGCACAAGCATTTTTTTTTAAACTTGTAATAGCAGCGCTATAGGGAATTGAATAACAACACTTTTATGTCAAAACTCGTAATCTAGGTGAATGTGTACTAAATTGTTTAAACATAGCTCATTCACCTTTTTTATTTGAAATAGCTCATTTTGCCTATTGTATCCACACCGATACTGAAAATGTATGAATTTAAAGGGATACTGAAACCAAATTTTTTCTTTCGTGATTCAGATAGAGCATGCAACTTTCTAATTTACTCCTATTATCAATTTTTCTTCGTTCTCTATCTGAATAATGAAAGAACAAATTGGGGTTTCATGCCCCTTTAACAGATAATTATTCTATATTTATGAATTACATTTCTAAGAGAACAAATGTGATATCTAGCCAATATATTATCCAGAGACCTTAGTCTTTCAACTAGTTATTTAAAAGGACAGTCTACACCAGAATTATATTATATTATTTATATACTTTTTACCTCTGTGATTACCTTGTATCTAAGCCTCTGCAGACTGCCCCCTTATTTCAGTTCTTTTGACAGACTTACATTTAGCCAATCAGTGCTGACTCCTAGGTAACTCCACGGGCGTGAGCACACTGTTATCTATATGGCACACATGAACTAATGCCCTCTAGTTGTGAAACATGTCAAAATGCATTCAGATAAGAGGTTGCCTTCAAGGGCTAAGAAATAAGCATATGAGCCTCCTAGGTTTAGCTTTCAACTAAGAATACAAAGAGAACAAAGAAAAATTGATGATAAAAGTAAATTGGAAAGTTGTTTAAAATTACATTCTCTATCTGAATCATGAAAGTTTATTTTTGACTTGACTGTCGCTTTAAAGTCTTCCTCAGAAGATATACCTGCACAAGGACCTTCAAAAATGAAACAGCAGTCCAACTCAACTAGAGCTCAGAAAGGAACACAAATAAATAATTAAACAAAAACATAAATAATGAAATAAATATGAATATGGTCACACACCATTGAATCCTGACTTTGTACAGCGACACATAGCCATAGAACAGGATTATTTATTTCCAGACTGCTGGACCTCAAGAGAAAATGGAGCATGTAAGTACTACAAGTAGTGAATCAATAGCCATGGTATTCAATAGCCATCGTGTTGTTGTTTTTTTCTCTCCAGTACTAATGCAAGAGGGTTATAATGTAACCTAGCAATGCTAACGGTCTTTATTTTACTTGCTGCATTTATTTGTGTAGAGTCTTTGCAAATGTGCATTGTGTGACATGATAATGATGTGGCAGGGTTTTAATCATGGCAAAAATATGTGAAAATAATACTTTGTTTTATTTCACAGCTTTAATAAAAATTAAGGGTCTAGTATTATCATTTTATTAAAAAAAATAAATAAAATAATGCATAACATTTCAGCAAAAGCTACCAATAGTGCAGTTATGAAAAGTGACTGAGTGTCCTGGAATGTAATACTGCATACGTGGGCGGATAAAAAGGTCAAGTTATTTTTATTCAATGTAAAAGATAAGTAAATACATAATTACACCATTTATATTACTTTGATAGCATTGTATTACTGTTTATGTGCTGATAAGGCTAAAGTTAGCTCTGTAGATAATAAACAAGACTTTTGCTTAATTGCCTTTTTTTTCTATTTCTCTTGTTTCTTTTGTAAACTTCTGATTTGTTGTCTATAACTTGAGGTGCATTTAGGTTAATGCAGCCTTAGGCTCATTCTGTTGTGCTGTTACCTGTCGACCTTACATATTTACTAAACTCTGCTCCTTGTATTCTCTCTAATTGTTTCCTCCATAGTTATCTGCATGCCTACTACTGGCACCAAAAATGAGCCAGACAAAGTAAAGATGGGATACATTTACACTTGGTCCAGGTCTTGTAAACCATTGGTTAAAGGGACATTCAAGGTTTTAGCTAAAAAGATTCTTATGTAGTAGTATTATCAAATAAATCTGTCAATGCTATTCTAAATCCCCATTACTGATGTGCATTTTTTATTATTATTATTCAGAACCGAGGGGTCCAGGAAAACCCTAAGTGGGGATTTTGAGGTGTAAGTAAGGTCATGACTAAGAACCTATTGTAGGTTTGAAACTTTGTTTTGCTTAAAGAAATAAAGGTCTTTTTATTGATTATTTGGAGGCTGGAAAATTTTGAATTATTTCAGAATTCAACTAGTGAGCCTTTTGTGATTGGATGTCATATGCAGCCTAGATTGTGATGTCATTAGTGGGCTGAGCTTGGCATCCATTTTAAAGTGGCCAGAAACAATATTTATTTTTAAATAACCTTTTAACAATTCCTGCTTTATGATATAGAAAAGGTGCAGGAGGTTGTTTGCAGCTTAATCTAAGGTAAGACTATAAAATGCCCAGGGTGTAGACTGCCCCTTTAACAATGAAAATAGCCGATTGCAATTGCAATGCTCATCGACATTGATAATCATCTAACCATAAATTGTGATCAACGCCTAAGTTATTATAGCCTGAAAAGTCTGTTCTTATCTGGACTCCCCTGTTGAGACCATCTAAGAATAGTTATTCATGACTTAAAACAATCTTAGAAAGTTTAATGTCCCTTTAAATGAACATTATACTAACAATGTTTATTTTTCATGCATATGAAAAACCATCATTTACACATGTAAAAAATACAAATATTTTTTTGAGTGGAAAAGGTTTAAGTAAAAAAATGTAACTGTTAATTTGAAACAAATACCTGTGTTGATTTTATACTTCCTACGAAAAAGCATCACAGACACATGTAACATATATATATATATATATATATATATTTGTACTTTAATACCCCTTTAAGAGATTACTATCACACTATTTCAGTGAATTCCCTACACATTTACAATTTTGTTGTTTATCTGTATAATCTGTTATCCAGTGTTCCAGATACCATCATACACAGACAATTGGCTCTTCCAAAACTAACAAGGGAGGTTTGACCTCAGTATCAAAATAAACAAGAACACATTTGATGGCTAAGATTAGATATGCAAATTTTTCTCTCAAAGTGACCTGACCTGGCCTTTCCCAGTTAGCTGAGAAATACTACCCATTGTCATGATAAACATACAAACACAAACAGTATTCTGGGTTAAAAGTGTTCACAAACTTCTCATCTTTTATAGACCATTCCCTCAAGGTCTCTCTCTGGTTCCATGTCTGGATTTACTCATTAGTTCAAAGACCACCTGAACTTCTGATTTGATCTTAAAGAAGACACAGCTCACTGAATACAACAGTTCCTCATGTCACTATTTTTTTTCTTGTGTGCTGCTAGACTAATTTAATGTTTTCTTTTTTTTATTGCAAATTAATGATAATTATATTTGAATAATTATTATAATTAGACATTTGTTTATTTCAATGGTTACTAGTTAGAAATATGTTTTTTTTTAAATAGGTTTCTGGGGTTTGTTTTTGTTATTTTATAGGGCTGGCTGTTCCAGACCATTACAATAACAGTGCAAAGAGTCTCACATAACCTTTAGGATTTTCAAATTATAGGCTGTTGCATTTCATTAGAAGACCTGGTTATCCTGCAGGTTTCCTGGGGCTTTGCATTGTGTTAAATGCAAATTGAAAAATATTTTCTGGGGCAGCTAGAGCTGGCTTTCCATTTTAAGAGGTTGCTAGGAGACATGTGCACTAGGGTGGCCACGTGTCCCGTATTGCCCGGGACAGTCCCGCAATTTAAAGGCCTGTCCTGGGTCCCGGGTACCATCATTCCAGGACAATGCAGTGTCCCGGAATGAAACAAACTGACAGCAGTGTCGTCAGACACAGCTACGGATTGATGACTGCGGCCGCAAGCAGCTTGTTGTCGGCTTCCCGCAGTGCAGCAGATGGATCGTTATAATCCCAGACAGGGCTAGGGGGCCAGAGTACTCCAGAGTCCAGAGAGGCGCCGCTGTTCTGGTAAGAGGCCGAACTTTGTAAAAGAGCGAACTATGTCACTTCCTGTGATGTTTAATCAGCTGTTGCACACATTTTGGACCTTATGCGCATGCGTGCCAGTGTCATCACATACCTGGCAGCATACGTCACTGCTAAAATATTTATTGCTGTGAAATTCAGGAACCCTTTATAGAGCGCATGCATGTAATTTTGTATTACAAATGGTGCGCTCATGGAAATCTGTTTATTAGGCTCCTAGGCAATATTCGAAACCCCGTCCCCCACTGCAAGTACGTCTCCCATTGCTACTACTATTGTAAAGCTGAGTCTCCGTGCATGAGAAACAGCCCCCCCCCCCCCAGCCACTCGGCTATAGCCACTGCTTCTGATGATCCAATGCAGCTTTTCACAGGCTCCGTTCAATTTCATTATCTTATGAAAGATTATGAAAGATAATGACATTGAACGGAGCCTGTGCATTGGATCATCAGAAGCAGTGGCTATATCCGAGTGGCAGGGGGGGGGGGGGGCTGTTTCTCATGCACGGAGACTCAGCTTTACAGTAGTAGTAGTAGTAATGGGAGACGTACTTGCAGTGGGGGCGGAGTTCCGAATATTGCCGAGGAGCCTAATAAACAGATATCCATGAGCGCACCATTTGTGATACAAAATCACACGCATGCGCTCTATAAAGGGTTCCTGAATTTCACAGCAATAAATATTTTAACAGTGACGTATGCGGCCAGGTATGTGATGACGCTGGCACGCATGCCCATTAGGTCCAAAATGTGTGAAACAGTTGATGAAAGTCACAGGAAGTGACATGGTTCGCTCTTTTAAAAAGTTCGCCCTCTTACCAGAACACTGCCAGTTATGAGGGAGGGAAGCGGGGATATGACGTATCATGTCATAGACATTCCCTGCCCCCTCTGGAGTCAGACGTGACTTACTATCGTGCATTTATATAGTAATAATAGTACATACCTATGCAGTGGGGCTGGGCACTCTGAGAAATTGTGTAGCTGCTGGCTACTGGTAATTTGCACAATCAATATCATTCATATTTCATAGAATCATAAGATTATATAGCTGATCACACCACTTGTGGCTGAATTTCTGAAAGAGGGGTTGAACTTTACAATGACTTACTATATACTTACTGGTTATTTTTTTATATATTGTGTGCTAGTGTATGTGCCCAGTGCATCTAATTATATGTGTGAGATATATATCGCTTGCCATATGCTTACTGGTTATTATTTATATCTTGTGTGCTAGTGTATGTGCCCAGTGCATCTGATTATATATGTGAGACATATATAACTTGCCATGTGCTTACTGGTTATTATTTATATCTTGTGTGCTAGTGTATGCGCCCAGTGCATCTGATTTATATATGTGAGGCATATATAACTTGCCATGTGCTTACTGGTTATTATTTATATCTTGTGTGCTAGTGTATGTGCCCAGTGCATCTGATTATATATGTAAGGCATATATAACTTGCCATATGCTTACTGGTTATTATTTATATCTTGTGTGCTAGTGTATGCGCCCAGTGCATCTGATTATATATGTAAGGCATATATAACTTGCCATATGCTTACTGGTTATTATTTATATCTTGTG